>NC_030683.2:129089008-129383647 GCF_000004195.4 Xenopus tropicalis | reverse complement strand
TGCCCCCATACTCCACGGCGTGCAGGCTTACCAGACTATAAAGGGGCAAATGTGTTCTGCATCCTTGAGTCAATTGCCCTTTTTATACAAAGACAGCACTTTATTTGCTTTAGAGCCACAGAATGACACTGCTGGAATTAGACAACTTGCTTTATCTAAGCAAAAGCCCCCCAATCCTTCTCCATTAAGGATGCCCCCCAACACAACTCCCATTCAGTAGATTAGTTTTTTTTGGCGGTTTTTTAAAATTATTCTACCAAAGGGGCATAAACTTGCATTTATCACATTTGAACCCATTTCGCCAGTTGCTGCCCAAGTTTCTCGCAGTCAAATGCTCTGCAAAGCGGCACAATCCTGCATGGCAAACTTATTAGTTTTGCACAATTTTGTGTCATCAAGCAAAAAGAACATACTGTCTAAGCCCCCCTCCAGGTCATTAAATAAACAAGTTAAAAAGCAAAGGCCCAAGGACTGACCCTGCGGTACCCACTAACCACACTTGGCCAATTAGAAAATGTTCCATTTACACCACTCTTTGTATCTATCCTTCAGCCAGTTCTCTGATCCAATTACAAATATTATGTTCTAGGCCAATATTCCTTAAATTTGATCATTAACACTTCTGTGACGGTCTGCCTCAGAGACTCTTTGTTTGTGTAAGCATACCAGCTGCCATTTTAGTCTGGTCTGATGTACACTTCCCTGCAGCTCTGGTTCTTCATATTACAGCAGAGAGGGAGGGAGAAGGGAGCTGCGTAAGGTAGAGGGAGGGGAGGGGGAGAACGGAGCAAACATGAGGCTTGCTCAGCCGAGCCCTAAACATTGAGCTGAGAGAGGGAAGCCTGATGCAGGAAGTCATGTTTACACAATAGAAGGAAAGAAATGCAGATCCCGGCACCATGGGAGCCGACATCCAATCTGATTTGGTGGCTAATGGACCCGATGTCTCGTTAGCAGACCCCAAACAATTGCTTTGGTCCAACCCCCATCTGTGCGTGTGCAGTGTATATACATATGATAATATACCACTGAAATGTCTTTCAGCCGCACCCAGGGCGCCCCGCCCCCCCCAAGGTTCCGCCCGTCGGGCCGCCGTCCTCCCGCCACACCCCCGTTGCCGACATCCCCCCTGAACATGCGTTAAGCTGAAACACATCAGGGGAGGACACCGGCGGCAGGGGAGCAGTAGAGGGATCAGGTCCTGGGCCCACCGGGCCCGCCAGGTTTTTTCCCGGTATCCCGGCGCCCAGTCCAACCCGTTTAGCACTTCCATGTGCCTAACATATAATGGAGGGAACACTGGTCAGACCCCGCCCCCCTTCTCAATTACACAAACCAGAAAAACTTGCGGCTTTTGCGGCCAGCAGACTGACACTGAGCTCAATGACACTTAAGGGGCAGAGTTATTTTTTCGTTTTCAGCGCTGAAACACAAATTTTTCAATGAGTATTAAGGGGCAGATTTGGGTTCAATGGTGCAGTTTAGCGCTAAATAACTTAATTACATCCCCCACGTTTCTGGTTCTCATTGTCTAATGGGATTTTTACGAAGCTAATTATCAAATTGTGAGTTTTTAAACTTTCAACCCATTGATAAATACGCTTGTAAAAAACCCATAAGGAAAGGAATAGAACGTGGGGCGTAATATGGATTCTAGCGTAAACTCACATTTGATAAATCTGCCTCTTTTCATCCTTATACAGGTATGGACCTGTTTTCCAGAAATGCTCGGGACCTGGGGTTTTTCCGGATTAAGGGATCTTTCTGTAATTCTGGATCTCCGATACTTAAATCTGCTAGAAATCATTTAAACCATGAAAAAACCAATAGGGCTGTTCTGCCCCAATAAGGGGTAATTATATCTTAGTTGGGATCAAGTACAGGTACTGTTTTATTATTACAGAGAAAAGGGATCATTTAACCATGAAATAAACCCAATAGGGCTGTTCTGCCCCAATAAGGGGTAATTATATCTTAGTTGGGATCAAGTACAGGTACTGTTTTATTATATACAGAGAAAAGGAATCATTTAACCATTGAAATAAACCCAATAGGGCTGTTCTGCCCCAATAAGGGGTAATTATATCTTAGTTGGGATCAAAGTACAGGTACTGTTTTATTATTACAGAGAAAAGGGAATCATTTAACCATTAAATAAACCCAATAGGGCTGTTCTGCCCCAATAAGGGGTAATTATATCTTAGTTGGGATCAAGTACAGGTACTGTTTTATTATTTACAGAGAAAAGGGAATCATTTAACCATGAAATAAACCCAATAGGGCGTGTTCTGCCCCAATAAGGGGTAATTATATCTTAGTTGGGATCAAGTACAGGTACTGTTTTATTATTACAGAGAAAAGGGAATCATTTAACCATTAAATAAACCCAATAGGGCTGTTCTGCCCCAATAAGGGGTAATTATATCTTAGTTGGATATCTCTCTTTTGATAAAAAAATGGTTCTTTCTGTCAAAAATATTTGTAATTATTTTTAAACGAATTGCTCTGAATATGCTCATTTAGCTTATTAGCTTCATACCTTGTATAGAGTAGACCGAGCGGCGACTCCAATGGACAGGCAGACAACACAACATATTCATTATAGGACCCCCCAAATAATCTTTTGACTTTCTGCCTCCGGGGGTCCCGGATTCCCAACTTTGATACAGAGGCCGTTGGCTTTGGGAAATCGTAGGGAGGGGGGAGCTTTGCCTTTGCCATCTTCACTATCTGACTCCTGTTTCCTGTATCAATCTTTCTTTCCTCCAATATGAGACAGTGAGTCAAGCGAAGTCAGACCTCCAAGCAGTCAGATTACTGACGCTCTCTCACAGGATGCTGGAACTGTCTCTGTGACTCAGCAGGTAGGAGCGACTTGTGAATCAGAGAAGAGATTGAAATTTTTGTGAAAAACAATAAAACCACAAGGAAATACAAAGTAGGACCCAACCACAGCTTTCCAAGTTCCCATTCTCCACATTTTCAGTATGGGATCTATATCCAGAAAGCTTTGAGACCTGGGGTTTCCTAGGTAAAAGGTATTTCATAAAGCCGGGATATTGTGCCCATTTGTAGCTGCTGACTTGGTCCCCTCACACCAAGACAAAGAACTATTGGACAGCATGTGGAGCCAAGCATTGCAGGGCCTTGAAGGTGACCCAAGGGATTATTATATTATTATATATTATTATTATTATTATTAACATTTAGGGGCCAAGATGAGACAGGTAGCACAAGATTGGAGACAGTAGGCAAGATGGAGACAGTAGGACAAGATGGAGACAGTAGGGCAAGATGCAGACAGTAGGGCAAGATGGAGGACAGTTGGGACAAATGGAGACATAGGACAAGGTGGGAGACTGTAGGACAAGATGGAGACAGTAGGGCAAGATGGAGATCAAAGTAGGCAAGATGGAGACAGATAGGACAAGATGGAGGACTGTAGGCAAAGATGGCAGGACAGTAGGCAAGATGAAGACAGTAGGACAAGATTTGTGAGACAGAGGGCAATATGGAGACAGTAGACAAGATTGAGACAGTAGGGGCAATATGGAGACAGAAGGGACAATATGGAGAGTACGGGAAAGATGGAGACAGTAGCAAGATGGAACAGAGGGAAAGATGGAGACAAGAAGGACAGATGGAGACAGTAGGGCAAAGTGGAGACAGTTAGGACATATATGGAGACAGTAGCAAGAGGAGGACAAGTAGGACAAATGGAGACAGTAGGGACAAGATGGAATCAGATAGGACAATATGGAGACAGTAGGGCAAGATGGAGACAGTGCTAGGCAAGATGGAGACAGTAGGGCAGAGATGGAGACCTAGTAGGGACAAGATGGAGACAGGTAGGGGCAAGATGGAGACAGTAGGGCATAGATGGAGACAGATAGACAATATGGAGACAGTAGGTCAGACTTGAGCAGACAGTTAAGGACAAGATTGGAGACAGCTTAGGGCATGATGGAGACAAGCTAGGGCCAAATTGAGCATTGGCTGAGACGTAGCAAGATGGAGGCAAGGGCAAGATCGAAGACAAAGAAGGACAAGATATGAGCAGTAGGCAAGTATTGGAGACAAGTAGGACAAGATGGAGGACAGCTAGAGCGCCAAAATGGAGATCAGTTGGACAGATGAGAACGAGTGGCAACAGAATGGAGACCAGTTAGGCAAGTATGGAGACAGTAGTACAAGATGAGCAGAAGGACGATGGATGGAGACAGTAGGGCAAGCATGGAGACCAGTAGGACAAATGAGACATTGTAGGGGCAATGGAGACAGTGGACAAGTGAGACAGAGACAAGATGGAAAGTTAGGAGCAATAATGGGGACATGTAGGGGCAAGATGGCAGGAGCAAGTGAGACAGTTAGAGCAGAAGCACTAGGCAGTGGAGACGAGCTTTTGTTATATGTGGGACAAGCATGGAGACAGATAGGGACAAGATGGAAACGTCAGGACAAGACTGGAGACAGGTAGGGCAAAGATAGAGACAGTAAGGCAAGATGGAGGACAGGAGAACAAGATGGAAGGACAGATGCAAAGAGACAAGATACAAGATGGAAAACAGTAGTGACATAAGCAATGGAGAAAGTAGGACAAGATGGAGGACAGTAGGGCAGATGGAGACAAGCAAATGGCAGTAGGCAAGATGGAGCGTAGCCAGATGAAAGGAGACAAAGATGGAGACAGCAGGACAAGATTGGAGACAGTAGGACAAGATTTTGGAGGACAGTAGGACAAGATGGAGACAGTAGGACAAGATGGGGACAGTAGGGCAAGATCGGAGACAGTAGGGCAAGATGGGGACAGTAGGCAAGATGGAGACAGTAGGACAAGATGGAGACAGCAGCGACAAGATGGAGACAGGTAGGACAAGATGGAGACAGTAGGGACAAGATGGAGACAGCAGGACAAGATGGAGACAGTAGGACAAGATGGAGACAGTAGGACAAGATGGAGACAGTAGGACAAGATGGAGACAGCAGGACAAGATGGAGACAGTAGGACAAGATGGAGACAGTAGGAAAGATGGAGACAGCAGGACAAGATGGAGACAGTAGGACAAGATGGAGACAGCAGGGACAAGATGGAGACAGTAGGACAAGATGGAGACAGTAGGACAGATGGAGACAGAGGACAAGATGGGGACAGTAGGCAAGATGGGGACAGTAGGGCAAGATGGGGACAGTAGGGCAAGATGGAGACAGTAGGACAAGATGGAGACAGCAGGAAAGAGGAGACAGTAGGACAAGATGGAGACAGTAGGACAAGATGGAGACAGACAGCGCAGGACAAGGATGGAGCACAAGTAGGACAAGGATGGAGACAGATAGGGACAAGATGGAGACAGTAGGACAAGATAGGGACAGATTAGGGCAAGGATGGAGACAGTAGGGCAAGTGGAGACAGTAGGACAAAGATGGAGACAGTAGGCAAGATGGAGACAGTAGGACAAGATGGAGACAGTGGCGTAAGATGAGACAGTTAGGGCTAGAGGAGTGGACGGAACCAGTTGGGGATGGAGACAGTAGGACAAGATGGAGACAGTAGGGCAAGATGGAGACAGTAGGACAAGATGGAGACAGTAGGGTAAGATGGAGACAGTAGGGTGGTAAGATGGAGACAGTAGGGCAAGATGGAGACAGTAGGGTAAGATGGAGACAGTAGGGTAAGATGGAGACAGTAGGGTAAGATGGAGATAGTAGGGTAAGATGGAGACAGTAGGGCAAGATGGAGACAGTAGGGTAAGATGGAGACAGTAGGGTAAGATGGAGACAGTAGGACAAGATGGAGACAGTAGGGTAAGATGGAGACAGTAGGGTAAGATGGAGACAGTAGGGCAAAATGGTGACAATCTAAGTGGTTGGGTAACATACAGGCACAAATTGGAAGGTAAGAGTGCACCAGGTATGATCCCTGCCCCGTAGAGCTTACAGTCTAAGTAGTTGGGTAACATATTGGAAGGTAAGAGTGCACCAGGTATGGGCATTTGCCCTTAAGCGCAGGACTAGGCAAAATTGTGTTTTAGATGCGGTTCTCCTCCCACCAGCCCATGTAGAGGTTGGCGTATGTGGGTGCGAATTTCGCACCTGTAGGGATCCCCAGATTTGGCCCCCAGGTGGGTTCCCCTTTAGACAGGCACTACAGGGTGGCTTCATGGGATTTGGACACCTAAAGGTGGTCCTAGCTGTTTATGTGCTAAAAGGGAGTTTCCCTGCAGTTCAGGCAGCAGCCACTGGGTGGTGTGTTGGGATATAAAAAGGGAAGGCTCCCATGTTCAGCAGGTTTTCTAGCCTGGGACCTCCCTCTGTGAAGAGGTGTACAACAGGCTGGTGTCTTTAGTTAGTAGTGTTGATAATAGGTCGCTCTAGGAGTGACAGGTAGGATATTTAGACAGGCAGAGATCGCCCCAACAGGAGTAAGAAGGGTTAATACCCCCCAGCACTCATGGCTGGAGTTCAGCGCATGTATTGATAGTTAGGTGACAATACCGGGAGATTCCCAATCAAGGGTACTTAGGCGTGAGTACTGGGGAGAGCCCTAAGAGAGGGTCAGCCTGGCGTGAGTATCGGGGAGAGCCCTAAGAGAGGGTCTTCTGGGGAGAGTATCGGGGAGAGCCCTAAGAGAGGATCTTCTGGCGTGAGTACCAGGGAGAGCCCTAAGAAAGGGTCTTCTGGGGAGAGTATCGGGGAGAGGCCTAAGAGAGGGTCTTCTGGGGAGAGTATCGGGGGGAGCTCCTAGATAGAATCACTTGGCGGGAGTACCATGAGTAGCCCCTAGATAGGATCACTTGGTGGGAGTACCGGGGGGAGCTCCTAGATAGGATCACTTGGCGGGAGTACCGTGAGTAGCCCCTAGATAGGATCACTTGGTGGGAGTACCGGGGGGAGCTTCTAGATAGGATCACTTGGTGGGAGTACCATGAGTAGCCCTATGAGAGAGGGTCTCTAAGAGAGAAGTAAAGGAGAGGTGTGACTGTAACTATCCATGCACTGTAACCGGGAAGCCTGAAATCTCTCAATAAAGCAAGTTCATCTGGTTCAGCATCACAGCCGGCGTCTTGTCTCTTCCTACAAAGAGGAGCCTCAACTGCCTGGTAAGCAGCTCCCCCAAGGGAAGGGCAAGGTACCGGGAGTTGCAGGGAGTCCCTGTCCAAGGAGGACAGTACAGAGTTTCCCAGGGTGGGGAGTTATAGTTCTACCTATACCTGGGTCAAGGCACGCCAAGTAACAGCAATATCATCCCTGCCCCCCATAGTAAGTGGGGACACGGGGCTCCTGTAGCGCCAAAAGCCAGCAATTCCATGGTACCAGTAGCAGCACCGGCTAAAGTGGGCTACACACCCCCCGAGGCCCCGCATCTCTGTCGGTAGTAGGTGCCATCAAATTGAAAAAAATCATGATGTAATGAAAATGGCGCCAAAGAAGGCAATTGGGCAATTGGACAGACCATCCCTAACCCCCCTCTCAGGAACGTCACCCCTCTTTTAACTGGGTTCAGTCTGCTCCCCCAGAGCATCTGGAAGACCAGCCTATAGATAGAGTCTAGAGATTCTGGCAAGGAAAACCCATAAGCAACAAAAAAAGAAACAATGGGATCAGATTAACCCTTTCAGCTTCCAAGATCTTTTGCCAAACCGGCATCCAGTTTCTCTATCACCCCGGGGGGGGGGGGGGAAACAGAGAGAACACATGGAGGAGTCAGGGGGCCGCCATGTTGAACCCCAGCCCAAATCTCAAACCCATCACCTTGCCAACCATTGCCAACCATAAATCAAAGCTTTATCCAACTGACGAATCTGCCCCGGATGCCACATTTAGACAAAAAGGTGTTTTGCCCCCAAATCCCTTTCCAGAATCATAGATTCCCGGCTATTGCACTGATATTAGTTCATTTCTACCAGACAATTTCCCTCGCCGCTACCCGGCCACTTCCGGCCTCGGCAAAACAGACTTTATTGAGCTCATATCAATCTCGGGGAAATCATTATTTTAGACAGAGAATATAAACATGATGTAGTTGCGGTGGGGAAGGCGCTGGGATGGCACAGGAGCTCCCTCTGCAGGACAGGAGCAGCCACTGCACCCTTATTGATGAGCAACCTGCAATTAACTGTCAGTTAAGAAAAACTGTAACATGCAGAGATTTTTCTGTAATATTTTTATTAATTAACAAGTAATGCATTTTTCTTCATAACTTAATTTTTCTATACTTTATGCGTGGATCCAATCCCAACACTCTTCTTGTAGCGAAAATCAGAATCACAATAAACGAAATGCCCCCAATGACCATAAAAATCCAATAGCAAATACGCCATTTAGATTTCCTCTGTGTCCCGCCCGGCCCCGACGTGATTTCCTCTGCAGCGATACCCGCTTGTGTCTGAAATACAGAAACCCACCTCATAGTTATTTTATGGCAACAATGACACATATAGCTGATCCGCTATAACATCCGCTGTGTATACTGGGTCTTTATATGGCCACAGAACCCCTCAGTGACTGCTAATATCCTTATAATTCACAACAGGGGGTACATTATCCCTTATAATACATGAGTGATACTCAGAGTTCCCTGTATAACTCAGCCTGCAGCCTTGTGCCTTTATATGGGGGGCACAGAACCCCTCAGTGACTGCTAATATCCTTATCATTTACAGTAGGGGGTACATTATCCCTTATAATACATGAGTGATACTCAGAGTTCCCTGTATAACTCAGCCTGCAGCCTTGTGCCTTTATATGGGCACAGAACCCCTCAGTGACTGCTAATATCCTTATCATTTACAGTAGGGGGTACATTATCCCTTATAATACACGAGTGATACTCAGAGTTCCCTGTATAACTCAGCCTGCAGCCTTGTGCCTTTATATGGGCACAGAACCCCTCAGTGACTGCTAATATCCTTATCATTTACAGTAGGGGGTACATTATCCCTTATAATACATGAGTGATACTCAGAGTTCCCTGTATAACTCAGCCTGCAGCCTTGTGCCTTTATATGGGGGGCACAGAACCCCTCAGTGACTGCTAATATCCTTATCATTTACAGTAGGGGGTACATTATCCCTTATAATACATGAGTGATACTCAGAGTTCCCTGTATAACTCAGCCTGCAGCCTTGTGCCTTTATATGGGCACAGAACCCCTCAGTGACTGCTAATATCCTTATCATTTACAGTAGGGGGTACATTATCCCTTATAATACATGAGTGATACTCAGAGTTCCCTGTATAACTCAGCCTGCAGCCTTGTGCCTTTATATGGGGGGCACAGAACCCCTCAGTGACTGCTAATATCCTTATCATTTACAGTAGGGGGTACATTATTCTTAACAATACCATTTAAGTAGGCACAGAAGTGGATATTACAATGTCTCTGTGTCTATGATTTATAGCTGTAAATAAACAGAAATACTGTATATGGTACATACTATATATTACCAACCTCATTTTCCATTTACCTGAAATCCAGTTTGTAGGTACATGAGAATAATGAGCCGGTTACCCCTAGTAATGAGCCAAACTCAAGGGTATGCACAGGGGCTATGAAGGTGGGCACTAACTTGACTTATTACCCTTATACTTGACCGCCCGGCGTTACACTGGGATGTATTTCACCGTTATTGCCCTTTATTTCAGTGGAGACATACTGAAAAATCTCCGATTTACCTGCAGTGATTCCCATATGGGCCATTTAGTGGTATCTGCGGGTCATTTTGCCCAAGTTACCCAAGTGCCATCCGCCTTAGAAGCATAAAGTGTGAATAGGACTGAGATAGTCAGGGTCGGACTGGGCCGGCGGGGCACCCGGAAAAAAACCTTGAGGGCCTGCACCTGATCCCAGCAGGGGACACAGTGGGGGCACCTTGAGGGGTATGGGGGCCCATGAAGTGGCAGCCCTGGTGGGCCCTGCACCCCGCAGTCCCACCCTGGTGATAGTTACATGAGGTGAAGTCAAGTGAACCAATGAAAACCAGTCACTGTTGATACAGTATGGGTATCAAATAGGGTTAACTTACCCTTTGCATGGATTTATTGTATTGCGTCAATGCCATATATAATTCTCCCAGTACGTGGGACTGGGACAGGATCAGCCTTTGTAGGGTATGTCCATTGCCCAGATGCCTACCGACTGTACAGCTGCCCCTGGGGAGCAGTGGGGGGGGGTATATGGAGGGGAGCTGAGGGCAGGTGGGAGGTGGAGAAGGGTGGCATTTGGGGCAAAATGTGTGAAAACCCAGTAACTGATGCCCAGCCGGAGACACATACTCACATTGGCTTGGATATGCCCATCTGCCATCACTGGCCCAGCAGTGCCAATCCCTGTGCCGGGGGGGCTGTACCCGTAGGAAGGCTGCAGAGCGATCAGATAATCTGGGGGCTTTTCCTTGGGCGGCTGCATCTTTCAGACTCTTTATTGGAGCTCAGAGGAACAGCAGCAGTCTCTCCGGACTGTCTCTCACCTTTAGACTCCCCACCCTCCCCAGAGGAAGTGGCCCCCCATATCCTCTAACCTACGTAATCATCGCTGTGACCTACATTAGTGAGCAGGGGCGGCGCAGAATCTACAGAAAGGAGATTATTATTATTATTAACATTTATTTATAAAGCGCCAACATATTCCGCAGCGCTGTACAATAAGGAGATGTACAGTTTCCCATGTAACCAGCACCGGGGCAACCGGAGGGCAGATATCCCCCCGTGGGGCCAAGTGCGAAGGGCAACCAACAAGGAACTCTGTCCTTTTCTTGCCCTTAGATCATTGCCCCATACTATTAACATTAAAGGGACACTGCCATGATATTTATGGGGCACTTTTTATCTCTAAATGACACTGTTACACAGCAAATAATTCCCTCTGCCATTTAACCTTTTATCCTTCAACCAACAAATGTATTTGTAGCTGTAATATTGGTGTGTAGGCGCCATCTCAGTGCCTTGTGCCTGAGTCTGAGCTTTCAGCCAGCGCTACACATTAGAACTGCTTTCAGCTAACCTATTGTTTCTCCTACTCCCATGTAACTGGAGGAGTCCCAAGCCGGACTTGGATTTCTTACTATTGAGTGCTATTCTGATACCTACTGGGAGCTGCTATCTTGCTCCCTTCCCATTGTTGGATTTAAAGCCATAGGGGCCTTTAACCCTATGGGTCCCTACTGTTCTAGTCCCTCCCACTTGAGTTACAGACTTCCTGCCCCTCTCACCCTAAACTGTCATCCAAGTGTTCTAGTCCCACCCACTGGGACCTATATATCTGGCAAGACTTCTCTCCATAAATCCCAAGATGGCTGCCCTGCGCCCCGTTAGTACTAGGGCTGGACCTTGTGAGAGAAATTTACAACACAGGATTTTTTATTTGAAAAACAATGTTTTTATTAAGAGCCCCGGGGGGAGGGGCACAGCCATTCTCAGTGCCTCTAATATTCATTTATCAACCACTAAACCTGGGGTGCGTGCTTTCCTGATTGGCCGCCAATGTGGCCATTAATTTGAACTTAAATATGTAGAAGATGATCATCAATGTGACAAAAAAAAACCCAACTGCAAAGGCGGTGACATTCAGATGAAGTGCATTCTGGGAGGAGCGCTTTGCAGATGCCGTGTCTCTCCGGGCGACAGCTTCTCGTGTCTGAAAGAGAACAATGAGTGGGGATTAATGCTTGTACCCCAGATCTCTGGGTCGCTGCTGCCTGGTAGCTCTGGTCTCATATTACAGCAGAGAGGGGAGGGGGAGAAAGGAGGGGAGGGGGAGACGGGAGGAGAGGGGGAGAGAGGAGCAAACTGAGCATGCTCAAGCCTGAGCCCTAAACAATTTGAGCTGAGAGAGGGAAGTCTGAAACAGGAGCTCATGTTTACACAATAGAAGGAAAGAAATGCAGTGTTTCTTGTGACAGAGGACCCATAGCAGCATCACTGTGAGTGCTTATGGCTGTATTTCTGATAAAGCTTCTCCTTTATATGTGGGTTTTCCCCATTACTACTCAGTGAGGGGTAACTTACACAGAAGAGAGACCGATCTATGGGCTTTTAGGAAACTCATCGGTGCCACCGACACCACCAAGGGCTGAATCCCCGGCACCATGGAGCCGACATCAATCTGATTTGGTACTGAATGGACCCGTGTCTCGTTAGCCGCCCAACAATGCTTTGTGTAACCCCCATCTGTGTGTGTGCGGGCAGTGTATATACATATATAATATACAGGTATAGGACCAATTATCCAGAATGTCGGGACCAAGGGTATTCCGGATAAGGGGTCTTTGTGTAATTTGGATCTCCATATCTTAAGTCTAATAAAAAATCAATAAAACATTAAATAAACCCAATAGGGTTGTTCTGTCCCAATAAGGGGTAATTATATCTTAGTTGGGATCAAGTACAGGTACTGTTTTATTATTACAGAGAAAAGGGAATCATTTAACCATGAAATAAACCCAATAGGGCTGTTCTGCCCCCAATAAGGGGTAATTATATCTTAGTTGGGATCAAGTACAGGTACTGTTTTATTATTACAGAGAAAAGGGAATCATTTAACCATGAAATAAACCCAATAGGGCTGTTCTGCCCCAATAAGGGGTAATTATATCTTAGTTGGGATCAAGTACAGGTACTGTTTTATTATTACAGAGAAAAGGGAATCATTTAACCATGAAATAAACCCAATAGGGCTGTTCTGCCCCCAATAAGGGGTAATTATATCTTAGTTGGGATCAAGTACAGGTACTGTTTTATTATTACAGAGAAAAGGGAATCATTTAACCATTAAATAAACCCAATAGGGCTGTTCTGCCCCAATAAGGGGTAATTATATCTTAGTTGGGATCAAGTACAGGTACTGTTTTATTATTACAGAGAAAAGGGAATCATTTAACCATGAAATAAACCCAATAGGGCTGTTCTGCCCCCAATAAGGGGTAATTATATCTTAGTTGGGATCAAGTACAGGTACTGTTTTATTATTACAGAGAAAAGGGAATCATTTAACCATTAAATAAACCCAATAGGATTGTTCTGCCCCAATAAGGGGTAATTAGTGTGTCTGGGGCCCACAAGTGAATTTATAGGGAGGGCAGGGCCGGAACTAGGGGTAAGTAGAAAAGGCACTTGCCTAGGGTGCAACTGTGGGGGGTAGGGGGGTACTAGGCTGGTACCTGTTCTGCCGTGACCCTTTTATGGATTCGGTGCTCTGCACAGAGTTGGCCCAGGTGTGAGTGAGTGTAAGCTCTGCTGTGAATTGAGACACATTTATCAGTGACTCCTCACTGGGCTCCGTTATTCTGTTATAACTTCTTACCAAATATATAATGACTATGGCAGCGTTAGAGAATAGGGAATGGGATATTAAAAAAAGAAAGAAGAGTGTAAGCCTCTATGTTCCAGTTCTAGCTGCCGGATGTTATAGTTGGACAACAGCTGAAGATCAAATGAAGACCAATAGCAAACTGTCTCAGAATAGCACTTAATAGCACTCATACTTTTAAAGGTGAACAACCCCCTTAACAAGCACATTAGTTTTATTCCTCATGTGGGGTCTTTTCTCTTCTTGCCTTCACCCCATGGCGGATATATAGTTCTAGTTATATAATAGTTATACAATACCGGGAGCAGCCATAAGGGGGAGTAACCCTAACGCTCCGTGACACACACATAACAAGTCATTATTATTTGCATAGTTTGAAACTGGAACAATAGTTGGAAAAATTCCCCTTTCACGGTTCCCTCATACTGAAAATTCAAACAGACTCGGCCCCTTCGGGCCCCTGAGTGGGGCGGGAATGTCTTTTTTTAGACATTGGAGTCGCTGGGTGAGGGGACCCATATATCTGCCTCAAAACCATCTTCTTACAATAACCGCTCCCCAATTGATATCTGTACCCTCACAGCCTAATCCCCAATCTCTGTGCCCCCCTACAGACCCTACGTCCCCAGAACCCACCCTATGCGGCCCTGCCCCGTGACTGGCTGGCTAGGAGACCAATTATAGGTTGGACGAGTATGAGGGGACATAAATAAAAGCCCTGGGGTTACCAGAAGGGTATGACTGTCTTGTTGCCCATGCCAACTGCCCCCCTGGCAGAACCTTTGTTCCCCTTAAGCCTCCATACAACATGGCCGTCCAACATCAAATGGGATCCCCTGTATCATGTTCTCTGAAGCCTTTGGTTAGGGTCAGTGATCCCAAGGGGCAATAATAATAGGGGGGGTCCAGCCATGGGAAACTGGCCCAACTGGCCTGCATCATTCTTAGGTACTGAGTCAGGGTCGGACTGGGAGATGCAATATGGGCACCTTGACCAAGATGGATCCTGGTACTCAGCCAGCTTAATAGTCAGGGATTCTGTGGATTATTTTTAAATTCTTAATTCTGTGATTTTTTCATTAATTTCCTCCCACCTCGGCTGGGCCATGTAGGCTGCTAAATATTCACTGTGAAAAAATCTCAGTTCTTTAGTTAAACTTCCCCTTTAGTAGCAGATTGGGAACGACCATGGAGTTATAGTTATTCATTTCCCATTGCTGCCCGGACTGTCCCCCCCCCTATTACTCCCCATGGGGCCACAGGCTGAATCTTTCTGTTCCACTTCAGATGCAGGAAAAGGAACCCAAACATTACATATTGCTAGTGACTGACAGTAAGTGGCCCTGGTTACATTCCTACGTGCAACAGAAAACCCCACATACCTGTTAGCGCAGACCATGTATTTATATCTATATATCTGCATACCGGCTCTACCAACTGCCAGGAAATGTCTCCCAGACTCGTTCTGCCGCCCCGGGCAATGTTCCTGTCCCTCCCAGTATAACATATAGACTATCTAGTGCCAATCAGCCATTAAACCAGTTACACAATAAGCCCAATGGCACTAAGTGTGCCCAGGAGCAGTAACCCATAGCAACCAATCAGCAGGTACCATTTACTGGTCATCTGTTATAAAGCAATTCTCTTATTGATTTCTAAGGGTTACTGCTCCTGGGCAAACTTAGTGCCTTTTATTACATATAGGGGTTGGTCTGTAATGTTTCCTATTTATGGTTCCAAATTTCAGGTTCTGAAGTCTGATGTGACCATGAATACTCCCATCCCCTAAATATAAATCTTTGCATAGTGCCCCTCCGACCCCCCGATACAGACAGGGCCAGACAAACAGCAGCCTCGGACCTGTGACGTTCCCTTTAAACCAGAGGGGGAGACACGGTGACTGAATGGGGAAATAAGGATAAAAGAATTCAGTGGATAAAGAAGGTACAAAACAAGCACAATATCAGTGGGATATGTGATTGGCCAGTACAGGAGATGGGGTAAGTACTAAACCTTTACCCCAGATGTAGATACCTCTGTGCCAGTGGGGCAGGGCCACATTCTGTAAAGCCCTTCCAGCTGTCTGTCCGGCCTTTAGTCCCTCTCCTGGCAGCCTGTGAGGGTTCAGTAGGGGGCGCTAAGGAGGGGAAGGTGAGTCTTTTGGGGACTTGTATTGTGCGGACAGGAATAGGAAGAAGAACGGGGGGACGAGGGTGAAGAATCAATGAAATACAAGAGGATGGAACAGATGAAGAGCAGATGAAGAAGTGGTAGGACAAAGGATCTGGGACAGGCAGGAATGGGGTGGAGCGGGCGTAGGATCTGGAACAGACTGGAGCAGGACTGGACTAAGGCAGGAACAGAGGAGATGGGGAACAGGAAGAAGAATGGGGGGATGAGGGTGAAGAATCAATGAAAGACAAGAGGATGGAGCAGATGAAGAGCAGATGAAGAACTGGTAGGACAAAGGATCTGGGACAGGCAGGAATGGGGTGGAGCGGGCGTAGGATCTGGAACAGACTGGAGCAGGACTGGACTAAGGCAGGAACAGGATAGAGGAGGAACAGGAACAAGGGCAGGAAGCCAATACAAAGGAATAGAGAGCTTGGGTCAAGCCATAGTGCTCAACTGTAAGGCCAATGCTCAGGCACGGGATGTGAGGGGGGCTGGGCTTATATAGGGCAGGGTCAGCCCTGATTGGCTGACCCAAACCCACCAGTAAGGCTGCTGCTGGGAACAGAAAGGAAAGGTGATGAGCAAACCTGCTATTAGTGTTGAATAATTAAAAAATACAAGAGAACAATTAACATAAGAAGTTAATACACGAGAGACAATAGGAAGCAATGTAATTAACAGGGGTCCCTCCCTGATTGGTGCACATTTCCCATAGACCCCCTTTATAAAGAGATTAGGGAATTACTGTCATTTTACCCCAGATTTAGGCGCATCTGGCGCAGGGTAACATTCTGCCCCGTGATCTCTCTCCTACTAACTCAAACAATTATATAACTGAGCTGCAAAGCCCACAAACTGGGTAAGGAACATTTTTTTACAAGAATTTTCCGGGTTCACTAACTTTACTGTGATTTTCAGCAGAGTTTCCTTGTTTTGTTACCTGTTCTGCTCTTAGTCCTGATCTTTGTCAGGTATCGGGGCCCCATTAACAGCAATTAGGGGGAGATTTGGGGTCTGCTAGTGAGAATATTTTTAGTACAGGTATGGGACCTGTTATCCAGAATGCTCAGGACCTGGGGTTTTCCAGATAAGGGATCTTTCTGTAATTTGGATCTCCATACCTTAAGTCTGCTTAAATAATAAGTAATAAATAATTCAAATATTGAATAAACCCAATAGGGCTGTTCTGCCCCAATAAGGGGTAATTATATCTTAGTTGGGATCAAGTACAGGTACTGTTTTATTATTACAGAGAAAAGGGAATCATTTAACCATTAAATAAACCCAATAGGGCTGTTCTGCCCCCAATAAGGGGTAATTATATCTTAGTTGGGATCAAGTACAGGTACTGTTTTATTATTATAGAGAAAAGGGAATAATTTAACCATGAAATAAACCCAATAGGGCTGTTCTGCCCCCAATAAGGGGTAATTATATCTTAGTTGGGATCAAGTACAAGTACTGTTTTATTATTACAGAGAAAAGGGAATCATTTAACCATTAAATAAACCCAATAGGGCTGTTCTGCCCCCAATAAGGGGTAATTATATCTTAGTTGGGATCAAGTACAAGTACTGTTTTATTATTACAGAGAAAAGGGAATCATTTAACCATTAAATAAACCCAATAGGGCTGTTCTGCCCCAATAAGGGGTAATTATATCTTAGTTGGGATCAAGTACAGGTACTGTTTTATTATTATAGAGAAAAGGGAATAATTTAACCATGAAATAAACCCAATAGGGCTGTTCTGCCCCAATAAGGGGTAATTATATCTTAGTTGGGATCAAGTACAAGTACTGTTTTATTATTACAGAGAAAAGGGAATCATTTAACCATTAAATAAACCCAATAGGGCTGTTCTGCCCCCAATAAGGGGTAATTATATCTTAGTTGGGATCAAGTACAGGTACTGTTTTATTATTACAGAGAAAAGGGAATCATTTAACCATTAAATAAACCCAATAGGGCTGTTCTGCCCCCAATAAGGGGTAATTATATCTTAGTTGGGATCAAGTACAGGTACTGTTTTATTATTACAGAGAAAAGGGAATCATTTAACCATGAAATAAACCCAATAGGGCTGTTCTGCCCCAATAAGGGGTAATTATATCTTAGTTGGGATCAAGTACAGGTACTGTTTTATTATTACAAAGGAAAGGGAATCATTTTTGATTGGTGGAATTATTTCCTTATAATGGAGTCTATGGGAGATGGACTTTCCGTAATTCGGAACTTTTTGGATAACGTGTTTCCGGATAAGGGATCCCATACCTGTACAGTAAATATTATTATACAGTGCAATGTAGCCCTTATACCCCTCGTTACATTGGCCCCAGTACAAGAAGGACCCACTGGATCTTCCCAACCATCGCAATAAACATAAAAATGGTTCTTTCTTCAAAAAGTATTTGTAATTATTTAAACGAATTTTCTGAATATGCTCATTTAGCTTATAGGCTCATACCTGTATAGAGTAGACCAGAGCGGCAACTCCAATGGGAAGGCAGCAACACAACATATTCATTATGGACACCACCAAATAATCTTTGACGTTCTCCTCTGGGGGTCCCGGATTCCCAACTGATACAGAGGCCGTTGGCTGGAAATCGTAGGGAGGGGGAGCTTTGCCTTTGGCATCTTCACTATCTGACTCCTGTTCCTGTATCAATCTTCTTTCCTCCATATGAGACAGTGAGTCAAGCGAGTCAGACCTCTCAGCAGTCATGATACTGACGCTCTCTCACAGATGCTGGAACTGTCTCTGTGTAACGCTAGCAGGAGGAGCGACTTGTGACATCAGAGAAGAGATGAAATGTTTTGTGAAATAACAATAAAACCACAAGGAAATACAAAGTAGGACCCAACCCACAGGCTTTCCAGGTCCCATTCTCCACATTGTACCCGTATGGGATCTATTATCCAGAAAGCTTGAGACCTGGGGTTTCCTAGATAAAAGGTATTTTCATAAAGCCGGATATTGTGCCATTTTAGCTGCTGACTTGGTCCCCTCACACCAAAAAAAACCTATTGGACAGCATGTGGGGCCAAACATTGCAGGGACTGAAGGTGGCCCAAAGGATTATTATTATTATTATTAACATTTAGGGCAAGATGGAGAGAGTAGCACAAGATGGAGACAGTAGGGCAAGATGGGGACAGTAGGGCAAGATGGAGACAGTAGGGCAAGATGGAGACAGTAGAGCAAGATGGAGACAGTAGGGCAAGATGGAGACAGTAGGGCAAGATGGAGACAGTAGGACAAGATGGAGACAGTAGGACAAGATGGAGACAGTAGGACAAGATGGAGACAGTAGGGCAAGATGGACACAGTAGGACAAGATGGAGAAAGTAGGACAAGATGGGGACAGTAGGACAAGATGAAGACAGTAGGGCAAGATGGAGACAGTAAGACAAGATGGAGACAGTAGGACAAGATGGAGACAGTAGGACAAGATGGAGACAGCAGGGCAAGATGGGGACAGCAGGGCAAGATGGAGACAGTAGGACAAGATGGAGACAGTAGGACAAGATGGAGACAGTAGGACAAGATGGAGACAGTAGGACAAGATGGAGACAGTAGGGCAAGATGGGGACAGTAGGGCAAGATGGAGACAGTAGGACAAGATGGAGACAGTAGGACAAGATGGAGACAGTAGGGCAAGATGGAGACAGTAGGACAAGATGGAGACAGTAGGACAAGATGGAGACAGTAGGGCAAGATGGAGACAGTAGGACAAGATAGAGACAGTAGGGCAAGATGGGGACAGTAGGACAAGATGGGAACAGTAGGACAAGATGGAGACAGTAGGGCAAGATGGAGACAGTAGGGCAAGATGGAGACAGTAGGACAAGATGGAGACAGTAGGATAAGATGGAAACAGCAGGGCAAGATGGAGACAGTAGGACAAGATGGGGACAGTAGGGCAAGATGGAGACAGTAGGACAAGATGGAGACAGTAGGACAAGATGGGGACAGTAGGATAAGATGGAAACAGCAGGGCAAGATGGAGACAGTAGGACAAGATGGGGACAGTAGGGCAAGATGGAGACAGTAGGACAAGATGGAGACAGTAGGACAAGATGGAGACAGTAGGGCAAGATGGAGACAGTAGGGCAAGATGGGGACAGTAGGGCAAGATGGAGACAGTAGGACAAGATGGAGACAGTAGGACAAGATGGGGACAGTAGGACAAGATGGAGACAGTAGGGCAAGATGGAGACTGTAGGACAAGATGGAGACAGTAGGACAAGATGGAGACAGTCGGACAAGATGGGGACAGTAGGACAAGATGGAGACAGTAGGGCAAGATGGGGACAGTAGGACAAGATGGAGACAGTAGGGCAAGATGGAGACAGTAGGACAAGATGGGGACAGTAGGGCAAGATGGAGACAGTAGGGCAAGATGGAGGCAGTAGGACAAGATGGGGACAGTAGGACAAGATGGAGACAGTAGGGCAAGATGGAGACAGTAGGACAAGATGGAGACAGCAGGGAAAGATGGGGACAGTAGGGCAAGATAGAGACAATCTAAGTGGTTGGGTAACATACAGGCACAAATTGGAAGGTAAGAGTGCACCAGGTATGGTCCCTGCCCCGTAGAGCTTACAGTCTAAGTGGTTGGGTAACATATTGGAAGGTAAGAGTGCACCAGGTATGGGCATTTGCCCTTAAGCGCAGGACTAGACAAAATAGTGTTTTCGATGTGGTTCTCCTCCCACCAGCCCATGTAGAGGTTGGCGTATGTGGGTGCGAATTTCGCACCTGTAGGGATCCCCAGATATGGCCCCCAGGTGGGTTCCCCTTTAGACAGGCACTACAGGGTGGTTTCATGCAGGGCCGCTGCTGGCCAAATGGGTGCCCTAAGCAGAAATTTACTTTTGTGCCCCCTCCCCCAAATATTACTGAAGTAAAAATAAAATAATAAAAAAAACACCTACTATAGGGGCCCCACACACAGTGCCCCCAATTGCCCCCATAGACAATGCCCCCATAGTAAGTGCCCCCAATAGCCCCCATAGATTAATTGAAAATCCGGGACAGCGGGATGCGCTATAAAAACCGGCGGGACAGTGTTGGGGGGTATGTTACAATATATAAAATTGTTTTTTTTTTTTGGAGCAGCTGGGATGGTGCCCCCCTGGGAGTTGGTGCCCTATGCAGACTGAGTACTCTGCTTATAGGGAGCGGCGGCCCTGGTTTCATGGGATTTGGACACCTAAAGGTGGTCCTAGCTGTTTATGTGCTAAAAGGGAGTTTTCCTGCAGTTCAGGCAGCAGCCACTGGGTGGTGTGTTGGGATATAAAAAGGGAAGGCTCCCATGTTCAGCAGGTTTTCTAGCCTGGGACCTCCCTCTGTGAAGAGGTGTACAACAGGCTGGTGTCTTTAGTTAGTAGTGTTGATAATAGGTCGCTCTAGGAGTGACAGGTAGGATATTTAGACAGGCAGAGATCGCCCCAACAGGAGTAAGAAGGGTTAAGACCCCCCAGCACTCATGGCTGGAGTTCAGCGCATGTATTGATAGTTAGGTGACAATACCGGGAGATTCCCAATCAAGGGTACTTAGGCGTGAGTACTGGGGAGAGCCCTAAGAGAGGGTCAGCCTGGCGTGAGTACCGGGGGGAGCCCTAAGAGAGGGTCAGCCTGGCGTGAGTATCGGGGGGAGCCCTAAGAGAGGGTCAGCCTGGCGTGAGTATCGGGGAGAGCCCTAAGAGAGGGTCTTCTGGGGAGAGTATCGGGGGGAGCCCTAAGAGAGGGTCTTCTGGCGGGAGTACCGGGGGGAGCTCCTAGATAGGATCACTTGGCAGGAATACCGTGAGTAGCCCTATGGGAGAGGGTCTCTAAGAGAGAAGTAAAGGAGAGGTGTGACTGTAACTATCCATGCACTGTAACCGGGAAGCCTGAAATCTCTCAATAAAGCAAGTTCATCTGGTTCAGCATCACAGCCGGTGTCTTGTCTCTTCCTACAAAGAGGAGCCTCAACTGCCTGGTAAGCAGCTCCCCCAAGGGAAGGGCAAGGTACCGGGAGTTGCAGGGAGTCCCTGTCCAAGGAGGACAGTACAGAGTTTCCCAGGGTGGGGAGTTATAGTTCTACCTATACCTGGGTCAAG
The DNA here is from genome assembly GCF_000004195.4 of Xenopus tropicalis. NCBI lineage: Eukaryota > Metazoa > Chordata > Amphibia > Anura > Pipidae > Xenopus > Xenopus tropicalis. The sequence goes on along the minus strand of NC_030683.2, from coordinate 129,362,058 downwards.
GCACGCCAAGTAACAGCAATATCATCCCTGCCCCCCATAGTAAGTGGGGACACGGGGCTCCTGTAGCGCCAAAAGCCAGCAATTCCATGGTACCAGTAGCAGCACCGGCTAAAGTGGGCTACACCCCCCGAGGCCCCGCATCTCTGTCGGTAGTAGGTGCCATCAAATTGAAAAAAATCATGATGTAATAAAAAATCAATTGCTTCCAAAATAAATTCTTGATAATCACTGTATTTGGCTCAGATTCCCAACATTACATTTTATGAAAATGGCACCAAAGAAGGCAATTGGGCAAACCATCCCTAACCCCCCCCCCCAGGAACGTCACCCCTCTTTTTACTGGGTTCAGCCTGCTCCTCCAGTCTCCCTATAGAGTCTAGAGATTCTGGCAAGGGAAACCCATAAGCAACAAAAAGAAACAATGGGATCAGATTAACCCTTTCAGCTTCCAAGATCTTTTGCCAAACCGGCATCCAGTTTCTCTATCACCCCCGGGGGGGGGGGGGGGAACCAGAGAGAACACATGGAGGAGTCAGGGGGCCGCCATGTTGAACCCCAGCCCCAATCTCAAACCCATCACCTTGCCAACCATTGCCAACCATTTCTAACCATAAATCAGAGCTTTTTGCCCCTTTATGCAACTAACGAATCTGCCCCGGATGCCACATTTAGACAAAAAGGTGTTTTGCCCCCAAATCCCTTTCCAGAATCATAGATTCCCGGCTATTGCACTGATATTAGTTCATTTCTACCAGACAATTCCCCTCGCCGCTACCCGGCCACTTCCGGCCTCGGCAAAACAGACTTTATTGAGCTCATATCAATCTCGGGGAAATCATTATTTTAGACAGAGAATATAAACATGATGTAGTTGCGGTGGGGAAGGCGCTGGGATGGCACAGGAGCTCCCTCTGCAGGACAGGAGCAGCCACTGCACCCTTATTAACAACCTGCAATTAACTGTCAGTAAAGAAAAACTGTAACATTCAGAGGTTTTTCTGTAATATTTTTATTAATTAACAAGTAATGCATTTTTCTTCATGACTTATTTTTTATACATTATGCGTCGATCCAATCCCTACAGTCTTATTCCAAAAATCAGAATCACAATAAACACAATGAATGTAAGAATCCAACAGCAAATAAGCAGTTTAGATTTCCTCTGTGTCCCGCCGGGCCCCGACGTGATTTCCTCTGCAGCGATACCCTCTTGTGTCTGAAATACAGAAACCAACCTCATAGTTATTTTATGGCAACAATGACACATATAGCTGATCCGCTATAACATCCGCTGTGTATACTGGGTCTTTATATGGGCACAGAACCCCTCAGTGACTGCTAATATCCTTATCATTTACAGTAGGGGGTACATTACCCCTTATAATACATGAGTGATACTCAGAGTTCCCTGTATAACTCAGCCTGCAGCCTTGTGCCTTTATATGGGGGGCACAGAACCCCTCAGTGACTGCTAATATCCTTATCATTTACAGTAGGGGGTACATTATCCCTTATAATACATGAGTGATACTCAGAGTTCCCTGTATAACTCAGCCTGCAGCCTTGTGCCTTTATATGGGGGGCACAGAACCCCTCAGTGACTGCTAATATCCTTATCATTTACAGTAGGGGGTACATTATCCCTTATAATACATGAGTGATACTCAGAGTTCCCTGTATAACTCAGCCTGCAGCCTTGTGCCTTTATATGGGGGGCACAGAACCCCTCAGTGACTGCTAATATCCTTATCATTTACAGTAGGGGGTACATTATCCCTTATAATACATGAGTGATACTCAGAGTTCCCTGTATAACTCAGCCTGCAGCCTTGTGCCTTTATATGGGCACAGAACCCCTCAGTGACTGCTAATATCCTTATCATTTACAGTAGGGGGTACATTATCCCTTATAATACATGAGTGATACTCAGGGTTCCCTGTATAACTCAGCCTGCAGCCTTGTGCCTTTATATGGGGGGCACAGAACCCCTCAGTCACTGCTAATATCCTTATCATTTACAGTAGGGGGTACAGTATCCCTTATAATACATGAGTGATACTCAGAGTTCCCTGTATAACTCAGCCTGCAGCCTTGTGCCTTTATATGGGGGGCACAGAACCCCTCAGTGACTGCTAATATCCTTAATAATACCATGTAAGTAGGCACAGAAGTGGATATTACAATGTCTCTGTGTCTATGATTTATATCTGTAAATAAACAGAAATACTGTATATGGTACATACTATATATTACCAACCTCATTTTCCATTTACCTGAAATCCAGTTTGTAGGTATATGAGAATAATGAGCCGGTTACCCCTAGTAATGAGCCAATGCACAGGGGCTATGAAGGTGGGCACTAACTTGACTTATTACCCTTATACTTGACCGCCCGGCGTTACACTGGGATTTATTTCACCGTTATTGCCCTTTATTTCAGTGGAGACATACTGAAAAATCTCCCATTTACCTGCAGTGATTCCCATATGGGCCATTTAGTGGTATCTGCGGGTCATTTTGCCCAAGTTACCCAAGTGCCACCGCCCTTAGAAGCATAAAGTGTGAATAGGACTGAGATAGTCAGGGTCGGACTGGGCCGGCGGGGCACCCGGAAAAAAACCTTGAGGGCCTGCACCTGATCCCAGCAGGGGACACAGTGGGGGCACCTTGAGGGGTATGGGGGCCCATGAAGTGGCAGCCCTGGTGGGCCCTGCACCCCGCAGTCCCACCCTGGTGATAGTTACATGAGGTGAAGTCAAGTGAACCAATGAAAACCAGTCACTGTTGATAGAGTATGGGTATCAAATAGGGTTAACTTACCCTTTGCATGGATTTATTGTATTGCGCCAATGCCATATATAATTCTCCCAGTACGTGGGACTGGGGCAGGATCAGCCTCTGTAGGGTATGTCCATTGCCCAGATGCCTACCGACTGTACAGCTGCCCCTGGGGAGCAGTGGGGGGGTATAGGGAGGGGAGCTGAGGGCAGGTGGGAGGTGGAGAAGGGTGGCATTTGGGGCAAAATGTGTGAAAAGCCAATAACTGATGCCCAGCCGGAGACACATACTCACATTGGCTTGGATATTCCCATCTGCCATCACTGGCCCAGCAGTGCCAATCCCTGTGCCGGGGGGGCTGTACCCGTAGGAAGGCTGCAGAGCGATCAGATAATCTGGGGGCTTTTCCTTGGGCGGCTGCATCTTTCAGACTCTTTATTGGAGCTCAGAGGAACAGCAGCAGTCTCTCCGGACTGTCTCTCACCTTTAGACTCCCCACCCTCCCCAGAGGAAGTGGCCCCCCATATCCTCTAACCTACGTAATCATCGCTGTGACCTACATTAGTGAGCAGGGGCGGCGCGGAATTTACAGAAAGGAGATTATTATTATTATTAACATTTATTTATAAAGCGCCAACATATTCCGCAGCGCTGTACAATAAGGAGATGTACAGTTTCACATGTAACCAGCACCGGGGCAACCGGAGGGCAGATATCCCCCCGTGGGGCCAAGTGCGAAGGGCAACTAACAAGGAACTTGTGCCCTTTTCTTGCCCTTAGATCATTGCCCCATACTATTAACATTAAAGGGACACTGCCATGATATTTATGGGGCACTTTTTATCTCTAAATGACACTGTTACACAGCAAATAATTCCCTTTTAATTTAACCTTTTATTCTTCAACCAACAAATGTATTTGTAGCTGTAATATTGGTGTGTAGGCGCCATCTCAGTGCCTTGTGCCTGAGTCTGAGCTTTCAGCCAGCGCTACACATTAGAACTGCTTTCAGCTAACCTATTGTTTCCCCTACTCCCATGTAACTGGAGGAGTCCCAAGCCGGACTTGGATTTCTTACTATTGAGTGCTATTCTGATACCTACTGGGAGCTGCTATCTTGCTCCCTTCCCATTGTTCTGCTGATCGGCTGCTGGGGGTGAGGGGGGAGATATCACTCCAACTTGCAGCGCAGCAGTAAAGTGTGCCTGAGTCTGAGCTTTCAGCCAGCGCTACACATTAGAACTGCTTTCAGCTAACCTATTGTTTCTCCTACTCCCATGTAACTGGAGGAGTCCCAAGCCGGACTTTCTTACTATTGAGTGCTATTCTGATACCTACTGGCAGCGCAGCAGTAAAGTAAGACTGAAGTTTATCAGAGCACAGGTCACATGGCTGTGGCACCCTGGGAAATGAAGAATATGGCTAGCCCAATGGGAAAAACAGATTACAATGCAGGATTCTGCTGGAGAAGGTCTATTAACTGATGGGATTTTTAACCTGTTTTTCCCATGACAGTATTCCTGTAATAAGTCATTAATAATAGGTATTACAGTGTCTTTATGGTGAGTCCAGACCATGAAAGCGCTATAATGGGACAGACAGAAGACAATATATATTTAATATAAGAGAAGAGATCACTGCATGAATGGGGGGGGGACATGGCTGCATCTTCATATCAAGTCCCACTGACCGGCAGTAGCCAGATTTTCCACTAGGCATTGATGGCGTAGCTGGGCGTGCCCAGGGCAGGGTGGGCGTGCCCAGGGCAGCGTGGGCGTAGCCTTTCTGTAAAATGGCTGAATGCGGGGATTCCAGATATTTTTAGTGAAGCAGCAAGGCAAGCGGTATTCGATTATAGTTTAACCCTGTATGGATCAGTTGCGAGGCCACTTTATTCCATCGTATATAGACCCACAGCTTGAGTTGCTGAATTCATGTAGTTTTTGATTGGAGAGTGAACATTCACATGAAAGTATAATAGTACGGCGCCAACAATAACTGCGATCAATACCAGGGTGGCGCAGCACAGCCAGGCGCAAACACCGCCGCCGGATCTCTTTCCTTTCCTTCTAACGATGCGCCGAAACGACAGAGCGCCAAATCCTTCCGCCTGAAAGAAACCAATGGACAATTGCTCTACTGCTCACTTACATATATATATAATCATGGGACAGATATAATGGGGCTGATTCACTAAAGTGCGTTTTAACGTGCGCTATTTATAGCGTGCGGTAAAAATTTTATTGCGTCTTAATTTTTGCGACTTTTCCCACGATTCACTATAAGCACACTTGCGCTATTTTACGCGTGGTATTTCATGTGATATTTTTGTCGTGCTAAATAACGGAATTTTTCGCATGCACGCTATTTATCGTAAGCGCTAGTTGACGCGACATTACGCACGCTACAATCGGCAGCATAAAACTGGCAACATTTTGCCCTGGGAGAGCACAGAGTGCTAGAGAGGTGCTGTATAAATGTTTATTTGCAAAAGAAACCCCCAAAAACCAATAAAAATATAAGTAAGAAAAAAAAAGAAGTGCTAGAGATAATAAAATGGGGGGGGGGGCATTTAAGAATATATAATATTTAGAGGTTTATTGTGACCAACGTTTCAGTTCCTCACTGGCATTATGGTTGAACGTGATGGACGTATGTCTTTTTTCAACCCAACTTACTATGTTACTATGTTACTTTCGTCATCCCTGACATTTCTTACATTTGTACCTTTAGTTCAAATTACTTGCTAAATCTTTTACTGAACGTATACTGTAACAGCATAATAAAGTACAATAATTACCTTCCGCAATTTCAGCAATCAGATCGGAATTCCTGCGCTTCAGGTCCAACCATAGGCGCTGGAGCAGGCGGAGGCCCACATCAATTCCAAAGCCCCCGCGCAACCCGGCTTGGAGGTCGCGCAGGATGGCCCTCTTCATCTCGTGGACCCCCAAGGGCCCAAGCGGCGGGTCGTCATATCCTGAGCGCAGGAAAAAGCTGATAATATAGCGCCTCTCCCCTGGTAGCAGATCAGAAACCCCAGGCATGATGCTCTCTGTAGTGTGACTGCAGGCTCAATGACACAAAATGGCCCCAAGTCGCACATGTCACGAGATTACAAAATCGCTACAAAATGTCCGCCAGTCGCAAGATTACAAAGTCGCGACAAAGAATATACCTAGTAATGTATTTTGTGCGACTAAATATTTACCGCTACAGTACTGCATATTTTTGCGCTGAAAAGAATACGATCGCATGATTCACTATAACTTAGGCGCACTAAATATCGCATTCGGCTATGCGAAAATTAACCCCTACTACAGGCAGGCGAAAAATTATAGAAAAGTACAGTAAATGAGTTTTTGGCAATAAAATATGGACTTACAGTGTTATTTATTCAGTCTGTGTCTTTTTACTCAATTGCACTAAAGTCTTGGCATGTATGGAATTTCCCTACTAATATGCAGTACTATAGCGGTAAATATTTAGTCGCCATAATATACAGTACTATAGCGGTGAATATTTAGTCGCCATAATATACAGTACTATAGCGGTAAATATTTAGTCGCCATAATATACAGTACTATAGCGGTAAATATTTAGTCGCCATAATATACAGTACTATAGCGGTAAATATTTAGTCGCCATAATATACAGTACTATAGCGGTAAATATTTAGTCGCCATAATATACAGTACTATAGCGGTAAATATTTAGTCGCCATAATATACAGTACTATAGCGGTAAATATTTAGTCGCCATAATATACAGTACTATAGCGGTAAATATTTAGTCGCCATAATATACAGTACTATAGCGGTAAATATTTAGTCGCCATAATATACAGTACTATAGCGGTGAATATTGTCGGGCTAATTCTGCGTATATCTAAAAGAATTCAAGGCTCCTTTTTAGTAACAGGAGGAGTCTTAAATAATATATGCCCAACTCTGAATTCGATATCGAGCTTTCCCAATCAATTGGTACAAAGGTGAGAAATCATGACAATTAGTTAATAAAATAATTAATTTATTTAAATATGAATATTACAAAAATGAAATAACTACTTAACACTCCCTGATATCTATCTAATAATTAATCAAAATGAACATTGACCAATAGACATTCTTCAATAAATGGCAAGCATCCACAAGATTATATATGTACGTTCACTTTCAATACTTAATAACAAGGTAATTAAATATGTTGAATCAAAGGAAGGGTAAATGATTGATTTTGAGGTCTTAAGGAATTCTATCTTTAAATGTTCTTATTTCCCCATTAGATTGTTAACTTGGATATCATATATCTATACTAATGAAAAATAAAATGGACCCAAATTAAACAGATTATTCCCAGTTTGCAACTCTGGGAAAGTCAATGTTTAGGGTAAGACTATAATATACATAGGAATAATAAATATCCAAGCATACAACTTAATCGAGAAAAAGTATAACAAAATTTATATTTACCAGAGTAGAGTTTTCTTATAGTTGAGAGTAGTTTCTCCTTCCTCTTCCAGTTTTTAGATCACCTTAGATTTTCTTTTTCAGGTTCTTTCTTTTAGATCCCTCTTTCTTTTTCTCTTATTCCTCCCTTTTTGTCCTCCTGTCTCCTAACTTATCCCTCATCTCTATCTAAAACTCCACCTCAGGGATTTATCAACTAACCAACTGGCATCAAAGGGCAGTCTTTAAGTTAAACTATCACCAGTTGATTTAAATATTTATTACAGTGACCTTTGGACCCGTAATGTCCTCCCCCATCTGTGGATGTCACTGTTTCCTCAATATTGTGGTCTGAAAATATTCAGAAAATATAAAATAACTTTTGACCTTCCTTAATTCGATGTTACACACTATTGTTGACATTGCTCCACACTAGAACAATGCTGTGTAACTACTTAATACCTTAGTACACATACAATATATGTCATTGGTCTGTCCTTGATTAATTATTACCCTCTCAACAGGTGTGCTCTATATTGTGGAGAGTTTGTAAGATCCTTCAAGGTGTTCTCATCTTGTTCACCTAGACACCAAGGATTATATAACCTTTGATATTTGCTTTAACACAAAGGTTATACATCTGGGCTAGTAATCCGATACAAACCTCCTTTTTCAACACATACGTTTCTGATCAACTAAACAAAATAACATTCATTATTTATTCCTATATGATTCATCAAAAAGCATAATATCATTCATGAATATATATTCTATTAAGTAACATAATCACATGTTATCATTAACAAATCAGAATATTCTTGTAATTAATAATTATCTTATCTGAAAATCCGACAATATTTAGTCGCCATATTTAGTCGTATATTATGGCGACTAAATATTTACCCCCCTCTGTGTGGCCCCCCACCTGTCTGGCTGCTTTGATGATTTACCTTTGAGTAAGCATTAAATGGTATCAGTACTGTGATTAACTGCCCCCCTGCATGGTTCTCACCTCAGATTCAGGCTGTAATCCCCCTGTATTGGTTAAACATGTAATCCCCTGTGTTGTTCACACCTTTTAATCTCTGCATTGTTCCCCCCCTGCAGTGTTCCCACCTCAGGCTCAGGCTGTAATCACCCACATTGTTCCCCTGTTCACACCTCAGGAGCAGTAGAAACCCACAAATAATCCCTGCACACTACAAAAAGAACATATACTGAGGTGGTACTGCAATTAAAAAGTTTTTTAATATATAGTTATTGTGCAGACTGTAGGAGCAGAGCCAGCATTGTGTCACTGTAGGCAGGGTAGGGCAGGCAGAGTGTGGCACACACAGGCAGGGTAGGGCAGGCAGAGTATGGCACACACAGGCAGGGTAGGGAAGGCAGAGTATGGCACACACAGGCAGGGTAGGGAAGGCAGAGTATGGCACACACAGGCAGGGTAGGGCAGGCAGAGTATGGCACACACAGGCAGGGTAGGGCAGGCAGAGTATGGCACACACAGGCAGGGTAGGGCAGGCAGAGTATGGCACACACAGGCAGGGTAGGGAAGGCAGAGTATGGCACACACAAGCAGGGTAGGGAAGGCAGAGTATGGCACACACAGGCAGGGTAGGGCAGGCAGAGTATGGCACACACAGGCAGGGTAGGGCAGGCAGAGTATGGCACACACAGGCAGGGTAGGGAAGGCAGAGTATGGCACACACAGGCAGGGTAGGGAAGGCAGAGTATGGCACACACAGGCAGGGTAGGGAAGGCAGAGTATGGCACACACAGGCAGGGTAGGGAAGGCAGAGTATGGCACACACAGGCAGGGTAGGGAAGGCAGAGTATGGCACACACAGGCAGGGTAGGGAAGCAGAGTATGGCACACACAGGCAGGGTAGGGCAGGCAGAGTATGGCACACACAGGCAGGGTAGGGCAGGCAGAGTATGGCACACACAGGCAGGGTAGGGCAGGCAGAGTATGGCACACACAGGCAGGGTAGGGAAGGCAGAGTATGGCACACACAAGCAGGGTAGGGAAGGCAGAGTATGGCACACACAGGCAGGGTAGGGCAGGCAGAGTATGGCACACACAGGCAGGGTAGGGCAGGCAGAGTATGGCACACACAGGCAGGGTAGGGAAGGCAGAGTATGGCACACACAGGCAGGGTAGGGAAGGCAGAGTATGGCACACACAGGCAGGGTAGGGAAGGCAGAGTATGGCACACACAGGCAGGGTAGGGAAGGCAGAGTATGGCACACACAGGCAGGGTAGGGCAGGCAGAGTATGGCACACACAGGCAGGGTAGGGCAGGCAGAGTATGGCACACACAGGCAGGGTAGGGCAGGCAGAGTATGGCACACACAGGCAGGGTAGGGCAGGCAGAGTATGGCACACACAGGCAGGGTAGGGCAGGCAGAGTATGGCACACACAGGCAGGGTAGGGCAGGCAGAGTATGGCACACACAGGAAGGGTAGGGCAAGAAGAGGCTCCTGTCGCTGTGGGGCTGGGTTTGTGGCACCGACAGATTTATTAACAGCTAAAGGCAAATTCATAAAAAAAAAATATCGGGAAAATGACAAAATCTAAAAACTGTCTGTTTAAAAGACAAATTCACAAAAGTGGAGATAGAGGTTAGTGAATTAGGTGGAAAATCCACTAGTGATGAGCGAATCTGTTCCATTTTGCTTCGCCGAAAAATTCTCAAATCTTTCAAAAGACCCGCGAAACGGCGAAAATGTCGTGCGGCAAAAAAAATTGTCGCCCGCAACTATTCTTTTGTCGCACGGCTATTATTTTGTCGTCCACGGCAATTATTTAGTTGCGCGGCTATTATTTTGTCGCCCGTGGCTATTATTTTGTCGCACGGCTATCCATTTGATGTCCGTGATGGCCGGCGACAATTTTTGGACATGCGGCGAATTTTTCCAAATTTTTTCATCCGTTTCACGAAACAATCCGCCAATGGAGAAACACGGAAATGCAACGCGAATCCATGCCTGCCGAAACATTTCGCCCATCATTTTGTCTCAATATCACAACTTTTGTGAATTCCCCCCATTGAGAAGTCAGAGGGCCGCCATGTTGAACCCCAGCCCCAATCTCAAACCCATCACCTTGCCAACCATTGCCAACCATTTCTAACCATAAATCAGAGCTTTTTGCCCCTTTATCAAACTGACGAATCTGCCCCGGATGCCACATTTAGACAAAAAGGTGTTTTGCCCCCAAATCCCTTTCCAGAATCATAGATTCCCGGCTATTGCACTGATATTAGTTCATTTCTACCAGACAATTTCCCTCGCCGCTACCCGGCCACTTCCGGCCTCGGCAAAACAGACTTTATTGAGCTCATATCAATCTCGGGGAAATCATTATTTTAGACAGAGAATATAAACATGATGTAGTTGCGCTGGGGAAGGCGCTGGGATGGCACAGGAGCTCCCTCTGCAGGACAGGAGCAGCCACTGCACCCTTATTGATGAGCAACCTGCAATTAACTGTCAGTAAAGAAAAACTGTAACATTCAGAGATTTTCCTGTAATATTTTTATTAATTAACAAGTAATGCATTTTTCTTCATAACTTAATTTTTCTATACTTTATGCGTGGATCCAATCCCAACACTCTTCTTGTAGCAAAAATCAGAGCCACAATAAACAAAATGACCAGAATGACCGTAAGAATCCAATTACAAATACGACATTTAGATTTCCTCTGTGTCCCGCCGGGCCCCGACGTGATTTCCTCTGCAGCGATACCCTCTTGTGTCTGAAATACAGCAACCAACCTCATAGTTATTTTATGGCAACAATGACACATATAGCTGATCCGCTATAACATCCGCTATGTATACTGGGTCTTTATATGGGCACAGAACCCCTCAGTGACTGCTAATATCCTTATCATTTACAGTAGGGGGTACATTATCCCTTATAATACATGAGTGATACTCAGAGTTCCCTGTATAACTCAGCCTGCAGCCTTGTGCCTTTATATGGTCACAGAACCCCTCAGTGACTGCTAATATCCTTATCATTTACAGTAGGGGGTACAGTATCCCTTATAATACATGAGTGATACTCAGAGTTCCCTGTATAACTCAGCCTGCAGCCTTGTGCCTTTATATGGGCACAGAACCCCTCAGTGACTGCTAATATCCTTATCATTTACAGTAGGGGGTACATTATCCCTTATAATACATGAGTGATACTCAGAGTTCCCTGTATAACTCAGCCTGCAGCCTTGTGCCTTTATATGGGGAGCACAGAACCCCTCAGTGACTGCTAATATCCTTATCATTTACAGTAGGGGGTACATTATCCCTTATAATACATGAGTGATACTCAGAGTTCCCTGTATAACTCAGCCTGCAGCCTTGTGCCTTTATATGGGGGGCACAGAACCCCTCAGTGACTGCTAATATCCTTATCATTTACAGTAGGGGGTACATTATCCCTTATAATACATGAGTGATACTCAGAGTTCCCTGTATAACTCAGCCTGCAGCCTTGTGCCTTTATATGGGGGGCACAGAACCCCTCAGTGACTGCTAATATCCTTATCATTTACAGTAGGGGGTACATTATCCCTTATAATACATGAGTGATACTCAGAGTTCCCTGTATAACTCAGCCTGCAGCCTTGTGCCTTTATATGGGCACAGAAACCTCACCTTATCACCCATATGGGGGCCCTGCACCCCCCAGTCCCACCCTGGTGATAGTTACATGAGGTGAAGTCAAGTGAACCAATGAAAACCAGTCACTGTTGATACAGTATGGGTATCAAATAGGGTTAACTTACCCTTTGCATGGATTTATTGTATTGCACCAATGCCATATATAATTCTCCCAGTACGTGGGACTGGGGCAGGATCAGCCTCTGTAGGGTATGTCCATTGCCCAGATGCCTACCGACTGTACAGCTGCCCCTGGGGAGCAGTGGGGGGTATATGGAGGGGGCTGAGGGCAGGTGGGAGGTGGAGAAGGGTGGCATTTGGGGCAAAATGTGTGAAAAGCCAATAACTGATGCCCAGCCGGAGACACATACTCACATTGGCTTGGATATGCCCATCTGCCATCACTGGCCCAGCAGTGCCAATCCCTGTGCCGGGGGGGCTGTACCCGTAGGAAGGCTGCAGAGCGATCAGATAATCTGGGGGCTTTTCCTTGGGCGGCTGCATCTTTCAGACTCTTTATTGGAGCTCAGAGGAACAGCAGCAGTCTCTCCGGACTGTCTCTCACCTTTAGACTCCCCACCCTCCCCAGAGGAAGTGGCCCCCCATATCCTCTAACCTACGTAATCATTGCTGTGACCTACATTAGTGAGCAGGGGCGGCGCGGAATTTACAGAAAGGAGATGTTTCCCATGTAACCAGCACCGGGGCAACCGGAGGGCAGATATCACCCCGTGGGGCCAAGTGCGAAGGGCAACCAACAAGGAACTCTGTGCCCTTTTCTTGCCCTTAGATCATTGCCCCATATGTGGTAAATGAGGCCGTCAGATTCACCCACAGGCATAGCATCCTTAAGTAAAACGTATTATTACTATTAACATTAGAGGGATTCTCTCATGATATTTATGGGGCACTTTTTATGTCTAAATGACACTGTTACACAGCAAATAATTCCCTCTGCCATTTAACCTTTTATTCTTCAACCAACAAATGTATTTGTAGCTGTAATATTGGTGTGTAGGCGCCATCTCAGTGCATTGTGCCTGAGTCTGAGCTTTCAGCCAGCGCTACACATTAGAACTGCTTTCAGCTAACCTATTGTTTCTCCTACTCCCATGTAACTGGAGGAGTCCCAAGCTGGACTTGGATTTCTTACTATTGAGTGCTATTCTGATACCTACTGGGAGCTGCTATCTTGCTCCCTTCCCATTGTTCTGCTGATCGGCTGCTGGGGGGGAGATATTACTCCAACTTGCAGCGCAGCAGTAAAGTGTGCCTGAGTCTGAGCTTTCAGCCAGCGCTACACATTAGAACTGCTTTCAGCTAACCTATTGTTTCTCCTACTCCCATGTAACTGGAGGAGTCCCAAGCCGGACTTGGATTTCTTACTATTGAGTGCTATTCTGATACCTACTGGGAGCTGCTATTTTGCTCCCTTCCCATTGTTCTGCTGATTGGCTGCTGGGGGGGAGGGGGGGGGATATCACTCCAACTTGCAGCGCAGCAGTAAAGTGTGCCTGAGTCTGAGCTTTCAGCCAGCGCTACACATTAGAACTGCTTTCAGCTAACCTATTGTTTCTCCTACTCCCATGTAACTGGAGGAGTCCCAAGCCGGACTTTCTTACTATTGAGTGCTATTCTGATACCTACTGGCAGCGCAGCAGTAAAGTAAGACTGAAGTTTATCAGAGCACAGGTCACATGGCTGTGGCACCCTGGGAAATGAAGAATATGGCTAGCCCAACGGGAAAAACAGATTACAATGCAGGATTCTGCTGGAGAAGGTCTATTAATTGATGGGATTTTTAACCTGTTTTTCCCATGACAGTATTCCTGTAATAAGTCATTAATAATAGGTATTACAGTGTCTTTATGGTGAGTCCAGACCATGAAAGCGCTATAATGGGACAGACAGAAGACAATATATATTTAATATAAGAGAACAGATCACTGCATGAATGGGGGGGGGGAAACATGGCTGCATCTTCATATCAAGTCCCACTGACCGGCAGTATCCAGATTTTCCACTAGGCATTGATGGCGTAGCTGGGCGTGCCCAGGGCAGGGTGGGCGTGCCCAGGGCAGCGTGGGCGTAGCCTTTCTGTAAAATGGCTGAATGCGGGGCTTCCAGATATTTTTAGTGAAGCAGCAAGGCAAGCGGTATTCGATTATAGTTTAACCCTGTATGGATCAGTTGCGAGGCCACTTTATTCCATCGTATATAGAACCCACAGCTTGACTTGCTGAATTCATGTAGTTTTTGATTGGAGAGTGAACATTCACATGAAAGTATAATAGTACGGCGCCAACAATAACTGCGATCAATACCAGGGTGGCGCAGCACAGCCAGGCGCAAACACCGCAGCCGGATCTCTTTCCTTTCCTTCTAACGATGCGCCGAAACGACAGAGCGCCAAATCCTTCCGCCTGAAAGAAACCAATGGACAATTGCTCTACTGCTCACTTACATATATATATAATCATGGGACAGATATAATGGGGCTGATTCACTAAAGTGCGTTTTAACGTGCGCTATTTATAGCGTGCGGTAAAAATTTTATTGCGTCTTAATTTTTGCGACTTTTCCCACGATTCACTATAAGCACACTTGCGCTATTTTACGCGTGGTATTTCATGTGATATTTTTGTCGTGCTAAATAACGGAATTTTTCGCATGCACGCTATTTATCGTAAGCGCTAGTTGACGCGACATTACGCACGCTACAATCGGCAGCATAAAACTGGCGACATTTTGCCCTGGGAGAGCACAGAGTGCTAGAGAGGTGCTGTATAAATGTTTATTTGCAAAAGAAACCCCCAAAAACCAATAAAAATATAAGTAAGAAAAAAAAAGAAGTGCTAGAGATAATAAAATGGGGGGGGGGCATTTAAGAATATATAATATTTAGAGGTTTATTGTGACCAACGTTTCAGTTCCTCACTGGCATTATGGTTGAACGTGATGGACGTATGTCTTTTTTCAACCCAACTTACTATGTTACTATGTTACTTTCGTCATCCCTGACATTTCTTACCTTTGTACCTTTAGTTCAAATTACTTGCTAAATCTTTTACTGAACGTATACTGTAACAGCATAATAAAGTACAATAATTACCTTCTGCAATTTCAGCGATCAGATCGGAATTCCTGCGCTTCAGGTCCAACCATAGGCGCTGGAGCAGGTGGAGGCCCACATCAATTCCAAAGCCCCCGCGCAACCCGGCTTGGAGGTCGCGCAGGATGGCCCTCTTCATCTCGTGGACCCCCAAGGGCCCAAGCGGCGGGTCGTCATATCCTGAGCGCAGGAAAAAGCTGATAATATAGCGCCTCTCCCCTGGTAGCAGATCAGAAACCCCAGGCATGATGCTCTCTGTAGTGTGACTGCAGGCTCAATGACACAAAATGGCCCCAAGTCGCACATGTCACGAGATTACAAAATCGCTACAAAATGTCCGCCAGTCGCAAGATTACAAAGTCGCGACAAAGAATATACCTAGTAATGTATTTTGTGCGACTAAATATTTACCGCTACAGTACTGCATATTTTTGCGCTGAAAAGAATACGATCGCATGATTCACTATAACTTAGGCGCACTAAATATCGCATTCGGCTATGCGAAAATTAACCCCTACTACAGGCAGGCGAAAAATTATAGAAAAGTACAGTAAATGAGTTTTTGGCAATAAAATATGGACTTACAGTGTTATTTATTCAGTCTGTGTCTTTTTACTCAATTGCACTAAAGTCTTGGCATGTATGGAATTTCCCTACTAATATGCAGTACTATAGCGGTAAATATTTAGTCGCCATAATATACAGTACTATAGTGGTAAATATTTAGTCGCCATAATATACAGTACTATAGCGGTAAATATTTAGTCGCCATAATATACAGTACTATAGTGGTAAATATTTAGTCGCCATAATATACAGTACTATAGCGGTAAATATTTAGTCGCCATAATATACAGTACTATAGCGGTAAATATTTAGTCGCCATAATATACAGTACTATAGCGGTAAATATTTAGTCGCCATAATATACAGTACTATAGCGGTAAATATTTAGTCGCCATAATATACAGTACTATAGCGGTAAATATTTAGTCGCCATAATATACAGTACTATAGCGGTAAATATTTAGTCGCCATAATATACAGTACTATAGCGGTAAATATTTAGTCGCCATAATATACAGTACTATAGCGGGGAATATTGTCGGGCTAATTCTGCGTATATCTAAAAGAATTCAAGGCTCCTTTTTAGTAACAGGAGGAGTCTTAAATAATATATGCCCAACTCTGAATTCGATATCGAGCTTTCCCAATCAATTGGTACAAAGGTGAGAAATCATGACAATTAGTTAATAAAATAATTAATTTATTTAAATATGAATATTACAAAAATGAAATTACTACTTAACACTCCCTGATATCTATCTAATAATTAATCAAAATGAACATTGACCAATAGACATTCTTCAATAAATGGCAAGCATCCACAAGATTATATATGTACGTTCACTTTCAATACTTAATAACAAGGTAATTAAATATGTTGAATCAAAGGAAGGGTAAATGATTGATTTTGAGGTCTTAAGGAATTCTATCTTTAAATGTTCTTATTTCCCCATTAGATTGTTAACTTGGATATCATATATCTATACTAATGAAAAATAAAATGGACCCAAATTAAACAGATTATTCCCAGTTTGCAACTCTGGGAAAGTCAATGTTTAGGGTAAGACTATAATACACATAGGAATAATAAATATCCAAGCATACAACTTAATCGAGAAAAAGTATAACAAAATTTATATTTACCAGAGTAGAGTTTTCTTATAGTTGAGAGTAGTTTCTCCTTCCTCTTCCAGTTTTTAGATCCCCTTAGATTTTCTTTTTCAGGTTCTTTCTTTTAGATCCCTCTTTCTTTTTCTCTTATTCCTCCCTTTTTGTCCTCCTGTCTCCTAACTTATCCCTCATCTCTATCTAAAACTCCACCTCAGGGATTTATCAACTAGCCAACTGGCATCAAAGGGCAGTCTTTAAGTTAAACTATCACCAGTTGATTTAAATATTTATTACAGTGACCTTTGGACCCGTAATGTCCTCCACCATCTGTGGATGTCACTGTTTCCTCAATATTGTGGTCTGAAAATATTCAGAAAATATAAAATAACTTTTGACCTTCCTTAATTCGATGTTACACACTATTGTTGACATTGCTCCACACTAGAACAATGCTGTGTAACTACTTAATACCTTAGTACACATACAATATATGTCATTGGTCTGTCCTTGATTAATTATTACCCTCTCAACAGGTGTGCTCTATATTGTGGAGAGTTTGTAAGATCCTTCAAGGTGTTCTCATCTTGTTCACCTAGACACCAAGGATTATATAACCTTTGATATTTGCTTTAACACAAAGGTTATACATCTGGGCTAGTAATCCGATACAAACCTCCTTTTTCAACACATACGTTTCTGATCAACTAAACAAAATAACATTCATTATTTATTCCTATATGATTCATCAAAAAGCATAATATCATTCATGAATATATATTCTATTAAGTAACATAATCACATGTTATCATTAACAAATCAGAATATTCTTGTAATTAATAATTATCTTATCTGAAAATCCGACAATATTTAGTCGCCATATTTAGTCGTATATTATGGCGACTAAATATTTACCCCCCTCTGTGTGGCCCCCCACCTGTCTGGCTGCTTTGATGATTTACCTTTGAGTAAGCATTAAATGGTATCAGTACTGAGATTAACTGCCCCCCTGCATGGTTCTCACCTCAGATTCAGGCTGTAATCCCCCTGTATTGGTTAAACATGTAATCCCCTGTGTTGTTCACACCTTTTAATCTCTGCATTGTTCCCCCCTGCAGTGTTCACACCTCAGGCTCAGGCTGTAATCACTCCCATTGTTCCCCTGTTCACACCTCAGGAGCAGTAGAAACCCACAAATAATCCCTGCACACTACAAAAAGAACATATACTGAGGTGGTACTGCAATTAAAAAGTTTTTTAATATATAGTTATTGTGCAGACTGTAGGAGCAGAGCCAGCATTGTGTCACTGTAGGCAGGGTAGGGCAGGCAGAGTGTGGCACACACAGGCAGGGTAGGGCAGGCAGAGTATGGCACACACAGGCAGGGTAGGGAAGGCAGAGTATGGCACACACAGGCAGGGTAGGGAAGGCAGAGTATGGCACACACAGGCAGGGTAGGGCAGGCAGAGTATGGCACACACAGGCAGGGTAGGGCAGGCAGAGTATGGCACACACAGGCAGGGTAGGGCAGGCAGAGTATGGCACACACAGGCAGGGTAGGGAAGGCAGAGTATGGCACACACAAGCAGGGTAGGGAAGGCAGAGTATGGCACACACAGGCAGGGTAGGGCAGGCAGAGTATGGCACACACAGGCAGGGTAGGGCAGGCAGAGTATGGCACACACAGGCAGGGTAGGGAAGGCAGAGTATGGCACACACAGGCAGGGTAGGGAAGGCAGAGTATGGCACACACAGGCAGGGTAGGGAAGGCAGAGTATGGCACACACAGGCAGGGTAGGGAAGGCAGAGTATGGCACACACAGGCAGGGTAGGGCAGGCAGAGTATGGCACACACAGGCAGGGTAGGGCAGGCAGAGTATGGCACACACAGGCAGGGTAGGGCAGGCAGAGTATGGCACACACAGGCAGGGTAGGGCAGGCAGAGTATGGCACACACAGGCAGGGTAGGGCAGGCAGAGTATGGCACACACAGGAAGGGTAGGGCAAGAAGAGGCTCCTGTCGCTGTGGGGCTGGGTTTGTGGCACCGACAGATTTATTAACAGCTAAAGGCAAATTCATAAAAAAAAAATATCGGGAAAATGACAAAATCTAAAAACTGTCTGTTTAAAAGACAAATTCACAAAAGTGGAGATAGAGGTTAGTGAATTAGGTGGAAAATCCACTAGTGATGAGCGAATCTGTTCCATTTTGCTTCGCCGAAAAATTCTCAAATCTTTCAAAAGACCCGCGAAACGGCGAAAATGTCGTGCGGCAAAAAAAATTGTCGCCCGCAACTATTCTTTTGTCGCACGGCTATTATTTTGTCGTCCACGGCAATTATTTAGTTGCGCGGCTATTATTTTGTCGCCCGTGGCTATTATTTTGTCGCACGGCTATTATCTCATCGCGCGGCTATCCATTTGATGTCCGTGACTATTCTTTTTTGGCGCCGGCGACAATTTTTGGACATGCGGCGAATTTTTCCAAATTTTTTCATCCGTTTCACGAAACAATCCGCCAATGGAGAAACACGGAAATGCAACGCGAATCCATGCCTGCCGAAACATTTCGCCCATCATTTTGTCTCAATATCACAACTTTTGTGAATTCCCCCCATTGAGAAGTCAGAGGGCCGCCATGTTGAACCCCAGCCCCAATCTCAAACCCATCACCTTGCCAACCATTGCCAACCATTTCTAACCATAAATCAGAGCTTTTTGCCCCTTAATCAAACTGACGAATCTGCCCCGGATGCCACATTTAGACAAAAAGGTGTTTTGCCCCCAAATCCCTTTCCAGAATCATAGATTCCCGGCTATTGCACTGATATTAGTTCATTTCTACCAGACAATTTCCCTCGCCGCTACCCGGCCACTTCCGGCCTCGGCAAAACAGACTTTATTGAGCTCATATCAATCTCGGGGAAATCATTATTTTAGACAGAGAATATAAACATGATGTAGTTGCGCTGGGGAAGGCGCTGGGATGGCACAGGAGCTCCCTCTGCAGGACAGGAGCAGCCACTGCACCCTTATTGATGAGCAACCTGCAATTAACTGTCAGTAAAGAAAAACTGTAACATTCAGAGATTTTCCTGTAATATTTTTATTAATTAACAAGTAATGCATTTTTCTTCATAACTTAATTTTTCTATACTTTATGCGTGGATCCAATCCCAACACTCTTCTTGTAGCGAAAATCAGAGCCACAATAAACAAAATGACCAGAATGACCGTAAGAATCCAATTACAAATACGACATTTAGATTTCCTCTGTGTCCCGCCGGGCCCCGACGTGATTTCCTCTGCAGCGATACCCGCTTGTGTCTGAAATACAGAAACCAACCTCATAGTTATTTTATGGCAACAATGACACATATAGCTGATCCGCTATAACATCCGCTGTGTATACTGGGTCTTTATATGGGCACAGAACCCCTCAGTGACTGCTAATATCCTTATCATTTACAGTAGGGGGTACATTATCCCTTATAATACATGAGTGATACTCAGAGTTCCCTGTATAACTCAGCCTGCAGCCTTGTGCCTTTATATGGGGGGCACAGAACCCCTCAGTGACTGCTAATATCCTTATCATTTACAGTAGGGGGTACATTATCCCTTATAATACATGAGTGATACTCAGAGTTCCCTGTATAACTCAGCCTGCAGCCTTGTGCCTTTATATGGGGGGCACAGAACCCCTCAGTGACTGCTAATATCCTTATCATTTACAGTAGGGGGTACATTATCCCTTATAATACATGAGTGATACTCAGAGTTCCCTGTATAACTCAGCCTGCAGCCTTGTGCCTTTATATGGGGGGCACAGAACCCCTCAGTGACTGCTAATATCCTTATCATTTACAGTAGGGGGTACATTATCCCTTATAATACATGAGTGATACTCAGAGTTCCCTGTATAACTCAGCCTGCAGCCTTGTGCCTTTATATGGGGGGCACAGAACCCCTCAGTGACTGCTAATATCCTTATCATTTACAGTAGGGGGTACATTATCCCTTATAATACATGAGTGATACTCAGAGTTCCCTGTATAACTCAGCCTGCAGCCTTGTGCCTTTATATGGGGGGCACAGAACCCCTCAGTGACTGCTAATATCCTTATCATTTACAGTAGGGGGTACATTATCCCTTATAATACATGAGTGATACTCAGAGTTCCCTGTATAACTCAGCCTGCAGCCTTGTGCCTTTATATGGGGGGCACAGAACCCCTCAGTGACTGCTAATATCCTTATCATTTACAGTAGGGGGTACATTATCCCTTATAATACATGAGTGATACTCAGAGTTCCCTGTATAACTCAGCCTGCAGCCTTGTGCCTTTATATGGGGGGCACAGAACCCCTCAGTGACTGCTAATATCCTTATCATTTACAGTAGGGGGTACATTATCCCTTATAATACATGAGTGATACTCAGAGTTCCCTGTATAACTCAGCCTGCAGCCTTGTGCCTTTATATGGGCACAGAAACCTCACCTTATCACCCATATGGGGGCCCTGCACCCCCCAGTCCCACCCTGGTGATAGTTACATGAGGTGAAGTCAAGTGAACCAATGAAAACTAGTCACTGTTGATACAGTATGGGTATCAAATAGGGTTAACATACCCTTTGCATGGATTTATTGTATTGCACCAATGCCATATATAATTCTCCAAGTACGTGGGACTGGGGCAGGATCAGCCTCTGTAGGGTATGTCCATTGCCCAGATGCCTACCGACTGTACAGCTGCCCCTGGGGAGCAGTGGGGGGGTATATGGAGGGGGGCTGAGGGCAGGTGGGAGGTGGAGAAGGGTGGCATTTGGGGCAAAATGTGTGAAAAGCCAATAACTGATGCCCAGCCGGAGACACATACTCACATTGGCTTGGATATGCCCATCTGCCATCACTGGCCCAGCAGTGCCAATCCCTGTGCCGGGGGGGCTGTACCCGTAGGAAGGCTGCAGAGCGATCAGATAATCTGGGGGCTTTTCCTTGGGCGGCTGCATCTTTCAGACTCTTTATTGGAGCTCAGAGGAACAGCAGCAGTCTCTCCGGACTGTCTCTCACCTTTAGACTCCCCACCCTCCCCAGAGGAAGTGGCCCCCCATATCCTCTAACCTACGTAATCATCGCTGTGACCTACATTAGTGAGCAGGGGCGGCGCGGAATTTACAGAAAGGAGATGTTTCCCATGTAACCAGCACCGGGGCAACCGGAGGGCAGATATCCCCCCGTGGGGCCAAGTGCGAAGGGCAACCAACAAGGAACTCTGTGCCCTTTTCTTGCCCTTAGATCATTGCCCCATATGTGGTAAATGAGGCCGTCAGATTCACCCACAGGCATAGCATCCTTAAGTAAAACGTATTATTACTATTAACATTAGAGGGATTCTCTCATGATATTTATGGGGCACTTTTTATGTCTAAATGACACTGTTACACAGCAAATAATTCCCTCTGCCATTTAACCTTTTATTCTTCAACCAACAAATGTATTTGTAGCTGTAATATTGGTGTGTAGGCGCCATCTCAGTGCATTGTGCCTGAGTCTGAGCTTTCAGCCAGCGCTACACATTAGAACTGCTTTCAGCTAACCTATTGTTTCTCCTACTCCCATGTAACTGGAGGAGTCCCAAGCCGGACTTGGATTTCTTACTATTGAGTGCTATTCTGATACCTACTGGGAGCTGCTATCTTGCTCCCTTCCCATTGTTCTGCTGATCGGCTGCTGGGGGTGAGGGGGGGGGGATATCACTCCAACTTGCAGCGCAGCAGTAAAGTAAGACTGAAGTTTATCAGAGCACAGGTCACATGGCTGTGGCACCCTGGGAAATGAAGAATATGGCTAGCCCCATGGGAAAAACAGATTACAATGCAGGATTCTGCTGGAGAAACTCTATTTACTGATGGGATTTTTAACCTGTTTATCCCATGACAGTATTCCTGTAATAGATCATTAATAATAGGTATTACAGTGTCTTTATGGTGAGTCCAGACCATGAAAGCGCTATAATGGGACAGACAGAAGACAATATATATTTAATATAAGAGAACAGATCACTGCATGAATGGGGGGGGGACATGGCTGCATCTTTATATCAAGTCCCACTGACCGGCAGTAGCCAGATTTTCCACTAGGCATTGATGGCGTAGCTGGGCGTGCCCAGGGCAGGGTGGGCGTGCCCAATGTGGGGTGGGCGTGACCTTTCTGTAAAATGGCTGAATGCGGGGCTTCCAGATATTTTTAGTGAAGCAGCAAGGCAAGCGGTATTCGATTATAGTTTAACCCTGTATGGATCAGTTGGGAGGCCACTTTATTCCATCGTATATAGAACCCACAGCTTGAGTTGCTGAATTCATGTAGTTTTTGATTGGAGCGTGAACATTCACATGAAAGTATAATAGTACGGCGCCAACAATAACTGCGATCAATACCAGGGTGGCGCAGCACAGCCAGGCGCAAACACCGCAGCCGGATCTCTTTCCTTTCCTTCTAACGATGCGCCGAAACGACAGAGCGCCAAATCCTTCCGTCTGAAAGAGAGAAACCAATGGACAATTGCTCTACTGCTCACTTACATATATATATAATCACGGGACAGATATAATATGTTATAGAATGGCAATTCCTAGCAGCTTTTCAATTGGTCTTTTTTTCTTTTCTTCTTCTGACTCTTTGCAGCTTTCAAATGGGGGTCACTGACCCCGGCAGCCAAACCCTATTGCTCTGTGAGGCTCCAGTTTTATTGTTATTGTTACTTTTTATTCCTTATCTTTCTATTCAGCCCCTCCCCTATTCATATACCGGTCTCTCATCCCTGGTTGCTAAGGTAATTTGGACCCTAGCAACTCTTTCCAGCTTTCAAATGGGGGTCACTGACCCCGGCAGCCAAACCCTATTGCTCTGTAAGGCTCCAGTTTTATTGTTATTGTTACTTTCTATTACCTATTTTTCTATTTAGTCACTTTCTTATAAATATATCAGTCTCTCATTCAAACCACTCCCTTGGTTGCTAAGGAAATCTGAACCATAGCAACCAGATAACTGCTGCTATTGCAGTGGAGGGGAGAGCTGCAGAACAAAAAGTGAAATAGTTAAAAAACCACAAATAATAAAGCATGAAGACCAATTGAATATTACTCTCAATACTCAAAGATGAACCCCTTCAGCACCAATTAATACCCAGACAGAGGCTTTGGAATGTGGGTGGGGGGCACAGGGTTGCCCATAAAATTTGGGAAAAGAGAAGAAGTTTGGAAGAATATGCAAAGAAAAGGAGCCCTGGGGAATGAGGGGGGGGGGGGGGGAGTGTAGGGAATAAGGAATATGTAGGGTTTACCAAAGGTCTGTATGTCAGGAACCAAACATCTACTAATGGTTCCGGCTTGAGGAAAGAGTGAATGAGGAGGAGTATGGGTAACAGATCTTGCCAGACTAATTTAGTTGCCTTTTATGAGGAGGTGAGCAGGAACCTCGATGCTGGAATGGCAGTGGATGGGATCTACTTGGACTTTGCTAAAGCGTTTGATACAGTACCTCACAGAAGGTTAATGATCAAATTGAGGAATATTGGCCTAGAACATAATATTTGTAATTGGATAGAGAACTGGATTTGTATTTTGTATTTTCCTTCCCACTTAAACCCCCCATAACATATATTCCTGCATATATATAAGCAGGGGGCACTGGTGGCTCCATGACATTAATGCTATTTATTCACCATTCTACACTTCTACATGTAATATCCTAATGAGACTGACAGTATCTCCTCTTGCCTCCCCCTGGCACATCAGATTGGCCAACTATTCCCATTCACACAGCACGGGCACAATACATCTTGCCTGACAAATATAACTGCCTTCTATGAGTAGGTGAGCAGAAGACATAGGAGTGACAGTGGATGTGATATACCTAGACTTTGCTAAAGCGTTTGATACAGTACCACATAAAAGTTAACTGATTAAATTAAGGAATATTGGCCTAGAACATAATATTTGTAATTGGATAGAGAACTGGCTGAAGGATAGATTACACAGAGTGGGGGAAACGGAACATTTTCTAATTGGGCCAGTGTGGTTAGTGGGTACCGCAGGGGTCAGTCCTTGGGCCTTTGCTTTTTAACTTGTTTATTAATGCCCTGGAGGGGGGCATAGACAGTACTGTTTCTAATTTTGCTGATGACACAAAATTGTGCAAAACTATAAGTTCCATGCAGGATGTGCCGCTTTGCAGAGCGATTTGACTGGGAAACTGGGCAGCAAACTGGGAAATGAGGTTCAATGTTGGTAAATGCAAGGTTATGCACTTAAATGTGAAAATAACATATGAGATACACATTAAATGAGAGTGAGTTGGTGGGATCCTTAACAGAGAAGGACCTGGGGGTGTTTGTGGATAACAAGCTGTGTAACTCTAGGCAGTGTCAGTCTGTGGCTACTAAAGCAAATAAAGTGCCATCTTACATAAAAAGGACATTAATTTGAGGGAAGAAAACACAATTTTGCCCCTTTATAGGTCCCTGGTAAGGCCTCACCTTGAGTATGGGGGGCAGTGACAGTGAGTATGGGGGGCAGTTACAGTGAGTATGGGGGGCAGTGACAGTGAGTATGGGGGGCAGTGACAGTGAGTATGGGGGGCAGTGACAGTGAGTATGGGGGGCAGTTACAGTGAGTATGGGGGGCAGTGACAGTGAGTATGGGGGGCAGTGACAGTGAGTATGGGGGGCAGTGACAGTGAGTATGGGGGGCAGTGACATTGAGTATGGGGGGCAGTGACAGTGAGTATGGGGGGCAGTGACAGTGAGTATGGGGGGCAGTAACAGTGAGTATGGGGGGCAGTGACATTGAGTATGGGGGGCAGTGACAGTGAGTATGGGGGGCAGTGACAGTGAGTATGGGGGGCAGTGACAGTGAGTATGGGGGGCAGTAACAGTGAGTATGGGGGGCAGTAACAGTGAGTATGGGGGGCAGTTACAGTGAGTATGGGGGGCAGTAACAGTGAGTATGGGGGGCAGTGACAGTGAGTATGGGGGGCAGTTACAATGAGTATGGGGGGCAGTAACAGTGAGTATGGGGGGCAGTAACAGTGAGTATGGGGGGGCAGTAACAGTGAGTATGGGAGGCAGTAACAGTGAGTATGGGGGGCAGTAACAGTGAGTATGGGGGGCAGTAACAGTGAGTATGGGGGGCAGTTTTGGGCTCCAGTCCTTAAGAAGGATATTAATGAGCTGGAGAGAGTGCAGAGACTGCAACTAAACTGGTAAAGGGGATGGAAGGGTTAAGCTATGAGGTGAGACTGTCAGGGTTGGGGTTGTTTTCTCTGGAAAAGAGGCGCTTGCGAGGGGACATGGTTACTCTGTACAAGTACATTAGGGGGGATTATAGGCAGATGGGGGGGATCTTTTTTCCCATCAAAAGGATCAGCGCACCAGGGACCATGAACAGGAGAAATATTCAAGGCTATTGTGATACTAAAATCCAGTTAGCTAGTAAAAATACTGATATTTAGTTTATTTATAGCTTATTGATGTGAGGGATAGGTTGGTATAGGTACATGTATGTGTGTATATATTTATATATATATATATATATATATATATTTTTTTTTTTATTTAAACCACTGGGAGTCATACAGAGCGATTGCTGGACTTTTGTAGCAGTTACATTGCTGACCCCATGGAATAATACAACACAGGGATATATATATATTTTGGAGAGCCTTTAGGTGGGATATGATTCTGGGGGGCCAGGATACGAACCATTAGAACCCCCACAGTATGGAATTTATAGTGTTCATTTCCAATAGGATTCACGCACATCACTATGATGAAAATCTGCCCTCCTCCCTCTCTGTAATTTGCTGAATGGTATAAAGAATGGACCCAAATGTTTCCAAAATCACATACAGGAAGGACTGAAA
Source organism: Xenopus tropicalis (assembly GCF_000004195.4). NCBI lineage: Eukaryota > Metazoa > Chordata > Amphibia > Anura > Pipidae > Xenopus > Xenopus tropicalis. The sequence goes on along the minus strand of NC_030683.2, from coordinate 129,335,447 downwards.
CTAATCCTCTCCTTCTCTTCTTCCCCCCCTTTCCCTCAACTGCCCCTTTCCCTAAACTGCCCCTTTCCCTCAACTGCCCCTTTCCCTCAACTGCCCCTTTCCCTCAACTGCCCCTTTCCCTCAACTGCCCCTTTCCCTCAACTGCCCCTTTCCCTCAACTGCCCCTTTCCCTCAACTGCCCTCTTTTTCCCTTCTCTCCCCTTTTCCTATGGAGTGATTGGCAAGGCATGGGGATTTCCATTATGTAGTACAATCTGACACTGGAAGGTACATATCTGGCTGTGGGTGCTACATATCTGGCTGTGGGTGCTACATATCTGGCTGTGGGTGCTACAGTATATATTTGTCTGTGGGTGCTACATATCTGTCTGTGGGTGCTACATATCTGTCTGTGGGTGCTACATATTTGTCTGTGGGTGCTACATATCTGTCTGTGGGTGCTACATATCTGTCTGTGGGTGCTACATATCTGGCTGCGGGTGCTACATATCTGTCTGCGGGTGCTACATATCTGTCTGCGGGTGCTACATATCTGGCTGTGGGTGCTACATATCTGTCTGCGGGTGCTACATATCTGGCTGTGGGTGCTACAGTACATATCTGGCTGTGGGTGCTACAGTACATATCTGGCTGTGGGTGCTACAGTACATTTCTGGCTGTGGGTGCTACATATCTGGCTGTGGGTGCTACAGTACATATCTGTCTGTGGGTGCTACATATCTGGCTGCGGGTGCTACATATCTGGCTGTGGGTGCTACATATCTGGCTGTGGGTGCTACAGTACATATCTGGCTGTGGGTGCTACAGTACATATCTGGCTGTGGGTGCTACATATCTGGCTGTGGGTGCTACAGTACATATCTGGCTGTGGGTGCTACAGTACATTTCTGGCTGTGGGTGCTACATATCTGGCTGTGGGTGCTACAGTACATATCTGTCTGTGGGTGCTACATATCTGTCTGTGGGTGCTACATATCTGGCTGTGGGTGCTACAGTACATATCTGTCTGTGGGTGCTACATATCTGTCTGTGGGTGCTACATATCTGGCTGTGGGTGCTACAGTACATATCTGGCTGTGGGTGCTACATATCTGTCTGTGGGTGCTACATATCTGTCTGCGGGTGCTACATATCTGGCTGTGGGTGCTACATATCTGGCTGCGGGTGCTACATATCTGGCTGTGGGTGCTACATATCTGGCTGTGGGTGCTACATATCTGGCTGTGGGTGCTACAGTACATATCTGTCTGTGGGTGCTACAGTACATATCTGGCTGTGGGTGCTACATATCTGGCTGTGGGTGCTACATATCTGGCTGTGGGTGCTACAGTACATATCTGGCTGTGGGTGCTACAGTACATATCTGGCTGTGGGTGCTACATATCTGGCTGTGGGTGCTACAGTACATATCTGGCTGTGGGTGCTACAGTACATATCTGGCTGTGGGTGCTGCAGTACATATCTGGCTGTGGGTGCTACAGTACATATCTGACTGTGGGTGCTACAGTACATATCTGGCTGTGGGTGCTACAGTACATATCTGACTGTGGGTGCTACAGTACATATCTGGCTGTGGGTGCTACAGTACATATCAGGCTGTGGGTGCTACATATCTGTCTGTGGGTGCTACAGTACATATCTGGCTGTGGGTGCTACAGTACATATCTGGCTGTGGGTGCTACAGTACATATCTGGCTGTGGGTGCTACAGACCAGGTGTGAATACAAACACACTGGCAATGCTGTGGGTGAAGCTGATTGTGTAACCGTGTGGTGCATTGTATGAATCACATAGGAAACCACATATAGCTTATAATGTAGCAGCAGATCTGCCCAACCGGGTCCCACATACACGAGACCTGGGGCTGGAGCTGATAAAACTGGTCCAACTGCCCTGCAGCCCCCTCTCCAACACCTTTGTGCAGTGCTGCTCCCTGTATAACTCAGCCTGCAGCCTTGTGCCTTTATATGGGGGGCACAGAACCCCTCAGTGACTGCTAATATCCTTATCATTTACAGTAGGGGGTACATTATCCCTTATAATACATGAGTGATACTCAGAGTTCCCTGTATAACTCAGCCTGCAGCCTTGTGCCTTTATATGGGGGGCACAGAACCCCTCAGTGACTGCTAATATCCTTATCATTTACAGTAGGGGGTACATTATCCCTTATAATACATGAGTGATACTCAGAGTTCCCTGTATAACTCAGCCTGCAGCCTTGTGCCTTTATATGGGGGGCACAGAACCCCTCAGTGACTGCTAATATCCTTATCATTTACAGTAGGGGGTACATTATCCCTTATAATACATGAGTGATACTCAGAGTTCCCTGTATAACTCAGCCTGCAGCCTTGTGCCTTTATATGGGGGGCACAGAACCCCTCAGTGACTGCTAATATCCTTATTATTTACAGTAGGGGGTACATTATCCCTTATAATACATGAGTGATACTCAGAGTTCCCTGTATAACTCAGCCTGCAGCCTTGTGCCTTTATATGGGGGGCACAGAACCCCTCAGTGACTGCTAATATCCTTATCATTTACAGTAGGGGGTACATTATCCCTTATAATACATGAGTGATACTCAGAGTTCCCTGTATAACTCAGCCTGCAGCCTTGTGCCTTTATATGGGGGGCACAGAACCCTCAGTGACTGCTAATATCCTTATCATTTACAGTAGGGGGTACATTATCCCTTATAATACATGAGTGATACTCAGAGTTCCCTGTATAACTCAGCCTGCAGCCTTGTGCCTTTATATGGGGGGCACAGAACCCCTCAGTGACTGCTAATATCCTTATCACTTACAGTAGGGGGTACATTATCCCTTATAATACATGAGTGATACTCAGAGTTCCCTGTATAACTCAGCCTGCAGCCTTGTGCCTTTATGTGGGCACAGAACCCCTCAGTGACTGCTAATATCCTTATCATTTACAGTAGGGGGTACATTATCCCTTATAATACATGAGTGATACTCAGAGTTCCCTGTATAACTCAGCCTGCAGCCTTGTGCCTTTATATGGGGGGCACAGAACCCCTCAGTGACTGCTAATATCCTTATCATTTACAGTAGGGGGTACATTATCCCTTATAATACATGAGTGATACTCAGAGTTCCCTGTATAACTCAGCCTGCAGCCTTGTGCCTTTATATGGGCACAGAACCCCTCAGTGACTGCTAATATCCTTATCATTTACAGTAGGGGGTACATTATCCCTTATAATACATGAGTGATACTCAGAGTTCCCTGTATAACTCAGCCTGCAGCCTTGTGCCTTTATATGGGCACAGAACCCCTCAGTGACTGCTAATATCCTTATCATTTACAGTAGGGGGTACATTATCCCTTATAATACATGAGTGATACTCAGAGTTCCCTGTATAACTCAGCCTGCAGCCTTGTGCCTTTATATGGGCACAGAACCCCTCAGTAACTGCTAATATCCTTATCATTTACAGTAGGGGGTACATTATCCCTTATAATACATGAGTGATACTCAGAGTTCCCTGTATAACTCAGCCTGCAGCCTTGTGCCTTTATATGGGGGGCACAGAACCCCTCAGTGACTGCTAATATCCTTATTATTTACAGTAGGGGGTACATTATCCCTTATAATACATGAGTGATACTCAGAGTTCCCTGTATAACTCAGCCTGCAGCCTTGTGCCTTTATATGGGGGGCACAGAACCCTCAGTGACTGCTAATATCCTTATCATTTACAGTAGGGGGTACATTATCCCTTATAATACATGAGTGATACTCAGAGTTCCCTGTATAACTCAGCCTGCAGCCTTGTGCCTTTATATGGGCACAGAACCCCTCAGTGACTGCTAATATCCTTATCATTTACAGTAGGGGGTACATTATCCCTTATAATACATGAGTGATACTCAGAGTTCCCTGTATAACTCAGCCTGCAGCCTTGTGCCTTTATATGGGGGGCACAGAACCCCTCAGTGACTGCTAATATCCTTATCATTTACAGTAGGGGGTACATTATCCCTTATAATACATGAGTGATACTCAGAGTTCCCTGTATAACTCAGCCTGCAGCCTTGTGCCTTTATATGGGGGGCACAGAACCCCTCAGTGACAGCTAATATCCTTATCATTTACAGTAGGGGGTACATTATCCCTTATAATACATGAGTGATACTCAGAGTTCCCTGTATAACTCAGCCTGCAGCCTTGTGCCTTTATATGGGGGGCACAGAACCCCTCAGTGACTGCTAATATCCTTATCATTTACAGTAGGGGGTACATTATCCCTTATAATACATGAGTGATACTCAGAGTTCCCTGTATAACTCAGCCTGCAGCCTTGTGCCTTTATATGGGGGGCACAGAACCCCTCAGTGACTGCTAATATCCTTATCATTTACAGTAGGGGGTACATTATCCCTTATAATACATGAGTGATACTCAGAGTTCCCTGTATAACTCAGCCTGCAGCCTTGTGCCTTTATATGGGGGGCACAGAACCCCTCAGTGAATCGCTGGAACAGACTAGCCCAGTACTTGTTAATGAGCACGTTCTGTAACCCACAGCAACCAATCAGCAGAAAGCATTTCCTGCTTTGAGATACTAGGACAGAGCACAGGGCGCAGTGAAATCTAGTTACACACCGCACTGAAAGCCAAATACTTCTAAAGGTTTCAGCTCAGTAATAAAGCAAATCAGCAGAAAAACCACCAAATGACTTTACAACATCATCAGAAACCAGTTTTTTTTCATCTTTAATATATTTAAAAATCATTTTAAACCTCTAATGAAACCTAGAACCGCATTCCTAATACCGTTTTTTTCAGGGCTTCTCCGGATTTCACCGACCCTTCTCCCAAGAACGCTTTGATCTCCGCCTCGGGTTTATCTTTTTGATACTCGCACAGTTTCAGCTCTAGAGAGAGTTTGAACCACAACAGTCTCGATACATTCGATATAAGAACGTACATCAACAGCGCTAGGTATTTCCTCTCCTCTTTTCCTTCTTTTTACGCTTCACGGGCGGCTCTTCCTGGGAAGCGTTACCGGCCGATGCCCCCTCCCCAGAAGACCTAGAAGGTGGAGCGCCTGGAACGGGCAACTTGCCAATGGCTACTGCAGACTTTTCAGGCTGTCTTTGCGGACATGCCTCGTTCAAATGTCCCTCCTGCAAACAAATATGACATTTCCTCGGGAGAGGACAACCGTCTACCTCCTGTCCAGCCTTGGCACAGTTCTGGCTCCGCGGGCAACCATCGGCCACGTGCCCGTACTGCCGACATCTCCAGCAGAATTTCGCCACGCCATTGAAGATGCAGTCAATGTTGACCGTTCCTAAGCGAAATTTTTCGGGTGGGAAAACACTCTTCTGAATGACTGCCCGGAACCGATATTGCGAAGTCCAAATACCCAGTTTGTTGTGGATTTTACCTAGAAAAACAAGTTTTTTGCAGTACCTACTGATCACAGCCTCAATGTCCTTCAGTGGCACAAAAGGAGAATATGATTTAACCACCAGATAAATCTCCCTCTCTGCGAAATGTGGGAAAATCCTAAAACCATTCAGCCTCGGATCGGCCAGATTCTCCACCAGGATCCTCAGGAAACTACGGAAAACGACTTCTCCGTCAAAGGTGACATCGTAGACCCCTTTCCTGGGATAATCTTGGATTGCAAGGATCTCCTTCCTTGAGATTCTGCCGAAATCTTCCAGAATCGTCTGCACAATGAAAGTCAGATTCTTCTCCTGGTCCGAAGGAACATCTGCGACGATTCTAACCGAATGCTTGACCCGAGCAAACAGTTCGGCCGAATCATCTTCCGCTGCCATCATGAAGCACTCAGTTCCCCCCTCAGGGTTATCACTCAAGGGATGGGTGATCAGTTCCCCCCTCAGGGTTATCACTGAAGTGACGGGTGATCAGTTCCCCCCTCAGGGTTATCACTGAAGTGACGGGTGATCAGATCCCCCCTCAGGGTTATCACTGAAGTGATGGGTGATCAGTTCCCCTTCAGGGTTATCACTGAAGTGATGGGTGATCAGTTCCCTCCTCAGGGTTATCACTGAAGGGACGGGTGATCAGTTCCCCCCTCAGGGTTATCACTGAAGGGACGGGTGATCAGTTCCCCCCTCAGGGTTATCACTGAAGTGATGGGTGATCAGTTCCCCCCTCAGGGTTATCACTGAAGGGACGGGGGATCAGTTCCCCCCTCAGGGTTATCACTGAAGTGATGGGTGATCAGTTCCCCCCTCAGGGTTATCACTGAAGTGATGGGTGATCAGTTCCCCCCTCAGGGTTATCACTGAAGGGACGGGTGATCAGTTCCCCCCTCAGGGTTATCACTGAAGGGACGGGTGATCAGTTCCCCCCTCAGGGTTATCACTGAAGTGACGGGTGATCAGTTCCCCCCTCAGGGTTATCACTGAAGTGATGGGTGATCAGTTCCCCCCTCAGGGTTATCACTGAAGGGACGGGGGATCAGTTCCCCCCTCAGGGTTATCACTGAAGTGATGGGTGATCAGTTCCCCCCTCAGGGTTATCACTGAAGTGACGGGTGATCAGTTCCCCCCTCAGGGTTATCACTGAAGTGACGGGGGATCAGTTCCCCCCTCAGGGTTATCACTGAAGTGATGGGGGATCGCTCCTTATTGCCCCAATAGCAGCGTGTAGCTTAAAGGGGACATATTGGATAAATGGGGAATTTTGTAGGCAATTATGAATAATATCCGGTGCTGGTTTGGGCTAAACATTAATCCTGTCTGTAACAATGGCCCCTTTATTGGAGCTCCCTATAGATCCTATCGCTTCTCGTCGGTGCGTGAAATGAAGAGTGGGCGTGTCCTAACAGTCCCTGCCAGAAGCACAGTAGGAGGGGGAGAGCCAATCACAGCCCTGCACTCACACAAGCACAGACAGGCTTCAGTTCCCTATCAGGTCAGCCTAGCTGCTGATTGGTTCCTATCCTACATTACATTGTACAGCTCCCCTGCACATCCAGAGAATTCAACCAGCAGGAAGTGAAAGGGATGGGCGGGGCTAGTGAGGTTTTGGCGGAATTTCTCAAAAAATCCGTTTCCAGGCTTATACCTACACTTGATCTTAGCCAAAAGTCCAAGAAGCGAAAGCCAAATACTTATTATTATTTTATATTATTATACCTATCATGCCAGCACGTTTAAACCCTTGTACAGGGCACAACAGCGCACTAAACGCTACTTTGCCCTTATCCATCATGGCGGCGGTTACCCGTCTATCCCTGGTCACATGAGTGAAGTGATGCCGGGAGCTGTCAGTGCGCGATTGGCTGTAAGAGGCGCGCTTCCGGTGGCTGACGTTCTCACACGCGATTGGTGGGAAGGAGAGCGCCTTCCGGTGATGTGGAGTTGTCAGTGCCGGGCGGGTAACATGGCTTCTCTCCGTGTGTCTGTGCTGCTTGTGGCCGCCTCATGCCTCCTGCTGGGGTCTGGGCTCCGGGCCGGGCCCCGCACTCTCGTCCTGCTGGAGAACATCAACCTACGGGAGACGCACTCTCTCTTCTTCCGCAGTCTCTCTGGTAACTGTCTGCGCTGGGGGGGGGGGGTATATATATATATATATATATATATATATATCAGCCTGGCTCTGTTAATATGGGGACTGGGGGGGTTATAGTGATAATAGGGATATTATAAGCCCCCGACGGGTTCCTTATAATATATAGTGAATAAAGTACCCCCTATTGTAACATATAGGGATATTATAAGCCCCCGAGGAGTTCCTTATAATATATAGAGAATAAAGTGCCCCCTATTGTAACATATAGGGATATTATAAGCCCCCGAGGGGTTCCTTATAATATATAGTGAATAAAGTGCCCCCTATTGTAACATATAGGGATATTATAAGCCCCCGAGGAGTTCCTTATAATATATAGTGAATAAAGTACCCCCTATTGTAACATATAGGGATATTATAAGCCCCCGAGGAGTTCCTTATAATATATAGTGAATAAAGTGCCCCCTATTGTAACATATAGGGATATTATAAGCCCCCGAGGAGTTCCTTATAATATATAGTGAATAAAGTGCCCCCTATTGTAACATATAGGGATATTATAAGCCCCCGAGGAGTTCCTTATAATATATAGTGAATAAAGTACCCCCTATTGTAACATATAGGGATATTATAAGCCCCCGAGGAGTTCCTTATAATATATAGTGAATAAAGTGCCCCCTATTGTAACATATAGGGATATTATAAGCCCCCGAGGAGTTCCTTATAATATATAGTGAATAAAGTACCCCCTATTGTAACATATAGGGATATTATAAGCCCCGAGGAGTTCCTTATACTATATAGTGAATAAAGTGCCCCCTATTGTAACATATAGGGATATTATAAGCCCCGAGGAGTTCCTTATAATATATAGTGAATAAAGTGCCCCCTATTGTAACATATAGGGATATTATAAGCCCCCGAGGAGTTCCTTATAATATATAGTGAATAAAGTACCCCCTATTGTAACATATAGGGATATTATAAGCCCCCGAGGAGTTCCTTATAATATATAGTGAATAAAGTACCCCCTATTGTACCATATAGGGATATTATAAGCCCCCGAGGAGTTCCTTATAATATATAGTGAATAAAGTACCCCCTATTGTAACATATAGGGATATTATAAGTCCCCGAGGAGTTCCTTATAATATATAGTGAATAAAGTACCCCCTATTGTAACATATAGGGATATTATAAGCCCCCGAGGAGTTCCTTATATAGTGAATAAAGTACCCCCTATTGTAACATATAGGGATATTATAAGTCCCCGAGGAGTTCCTTATAATATATAGTGAATAAAGTACCCCCTATTGTAACATATAGGGATATTATAAGTCACAGAGGAGCTCCTTATAATATATAGTGAATAAAGTACCCCCTATTGTAACATATAGGGATATTATAAGCCCCCGAGGAGTTCCTTATAATATATAGTGAATAAAGTACCCCCTATTGTAACATATAGGGATATTATAAGTCACAGAGGAGTTCCTTATAATATATAGTGAATAAAGTACCCCCTATTGTAACATATAGGGATATTATAAGCCCCCGAGGGGTTCCTTATAATATATAGTGAATAAAGTACCCCCTATTATAACATATAGGGATATTATAAGCCCCCGAGGAGTTCCTTATAATATATAGTGAATAAAGTGCCCCCTATTGTAACATATAGGGATATTATAAGTCACAGAGGGGTTCCTTATAATATATAGTGAATAAAGTACCCCCTATTGTAACATATAGGGATATTATAAGCCCCCGAGGGGTTCCTTATGTAGTGAATAAAGTACCCCCTATTGTAACATATAGGGATATTATAAGCCCCCGAGGAGTTCCTTATAATATATAGTGAATAAAGTACCCCCTATTGTAACATATAGGGATATTATAAGCCCCCGAGGAGTTCCTTATAATATATAGTGAATAAAGTACCCCCTATTGTAACATATAGGGATATTATAAGCCCCCGAGGAGTTCCTTATATAGTGAATAAAGTACCCCCTATTGTAACATATAGGGATATTATAAGTCCCCGAGGAGTTCCTTATAATATATAGTGAATAAAGTACCCCCTATTGTAACATATAGGGATATTATAAGCCCCCGAGGAGTTCCTTATATAGTGAATAAAGTACCCCCTATTGTAACATATAGGGATATTATAAGCCCCCGAGGAGTTCCTTATAATATATAGTGAATAAAGTACCCCCTATTGTAACATATAGGGATATTATAAGCCCCCGAGGAGTTCCTTATAATATATAGTGAATAAAGTACCCCCTATTGTAACATATAGGGATATTATAAGTCACAGAGGAGTTCCATGGCCATACCTATTGTTTCTCCAACTCCCATGTAACTGGAGGAGTCCCAAGCCGGACTTGGATTTCTTACTATTGAGTGCTATTCTGATACCTACAAAAATAACAACTACTTCTTCCCTTTCTCGCCCCCCAGACAGAGGATTTGACCTTTCCTTTCGAACAGCCGATGATCCAAGCCTGTCCCTGATCAAGTATGGAGAGTTCTTGTACGACAATCTGATCATCTTCTCCCCCTCTGTCGAAGGTACGTTGGTTACTTTGCTTCATGTTTGGTTTCCTTTCTGGTAAGGGGGGTAAGCAGGCACCAAGAATGGACACTGAGTAGTTAAATTGCACCCTGTGCCATTTAATTTCTTTTAGACTGCCAAATATTTTCTCTTTAGTGATTCACACAAAGGATACCAACCCGAGCCAAAGGGGGTTCTTTTGTACTTTTCTATTTGTACAGAACAATTCTGAGCAAGCAAAGGCTCTCTCCATATGTTGTTTAACAACTCCCAGCATGCCGCTGGAGCCATTTGCTTTATTTTGTAGGTTAAAGGGGATGTAAACCCTGCGGCACAGCGCGGCTCAACCAAACGTTACTCAGCTGTTGCCGGACTACAAATCCCAGAATAATGTAACATATAATGAAGGGTGAGGCATGCTGGGAGCTGTAGTCCAGCAACATCAGGGCTGTATTCTTAAAGCAATATTGCCCAATAAAACTGCATTAAAATGCAAGAAATCCCCCAATGAGAATCCCAGCTGATGTGAGTAAATCCGGCTCCCTGTTCTCTGTTCCTGCAATTGGAGTTGGGAGCAATAAGCACAGTTTCCCAGCACTGAACAAGTCTGTCCCTTTATCCCCATGTCTGATTCCTGTGCCATATAATGAGGGGAAAATGCCATCATTATCTCTATATGTAAGGTACCAGCAAGGGGCCTGACACAGTGCTGGGAATCAGCATTCTCATTGGTCACTTCTCTTGCACTTACAGTCACATGTGGGTTAGGTGTGCTGGGTTTACTTGGATGGGTTGAACTTGATGGACACTGGTCTTTTTTCAACCCTATGTAACTATGTAACATTGTTGCTCAGTAGAATTCTCATTGGGGAATTTCCTTGCATCTAGAATTATGTTTTTCAGCAACTTCTATAGCAAAACCAGGGGGCGCAGTGGGGCAGCGTTATGGTTGGGTTAAGTCGTGGTGTTTTTGTTTCAGATTTTGGTGGAAACATCAACATTGAGACTATCAGCTCATTTATCGACGGAGGCGGCAGTGTGCTGGTTGCAGCAAGCTCAGATATCGGTGAGTCTTTATGTTTATCCTGTGCGTAACACACACGTTACATTCAGCAGACGCAGATTACCCCGGGAGCGCATATCCTGCTCACTTACGCCTCGTGCAATGGTCTCTGAGGCCACTAGGGGGCAGCAGTGCTTTGGTCATAGCTCTAGTTTCCAAACAGAATCGTTATTTTGTTAAAACAATTCTCTTAACTCTTGAGTGCCAGGCAAAGTGAATTAAGTTGTGTTGGAGCTTAGGGGTGGTGAAATGACATGAACTGGGTACTTCTGATCCCTTAAAGGGGCCATACATGCCTTGACTTTTCCTGCAAGGCATTTTTATTTTGGGCAGCTGGTTGGGACAATATTGTTTGCCCCTGAGTGAGACCCTGATATCTTAACCCTTAAAGAGACCATAATCTCTTGCAAATATATACATTTATACAGCAAAATGCCATTCCTACCCCAACCAATTGTTCTCTCTATGTTAAAATATGATTTTCTGAATCCTGAGCACATAGGCAGAGCTGGGGGGTGTGCCAGCATACAGACATGGGGAGACTGGCGCGCAGCAGATGGATGAGTATAGAATAGAAAGGAAAGCTGTCTAATGGCTAAAGTGCTGGGGGAAGGATGTACCCAGAGCAAAAAGCGTTCTGATTGGGGCGAAGGCAAGGGTGCTGCCTGCTGACAAAGTAGCCCAACTTGATTCCTGTTCTCTGCGCTTTAGGGGACCCCCTGCGGGAGCTGGGCAGCGAATGTGGCATTGAGTTTGATGAAGACAAAACAGCTGTGATTGACCACCATAACTATGATATCTCCGACCCGGGCCAGGTACATACCCTGTTATCCAATGGGAAGGGGAGTCACTGACTGTTACTAGCATGGGGGGGGATGTATACCCTACATATAGCTTCATTTACTTTTTTGCAATTTATTTCATGTTGGCCAAATTCCGGACAGTACGGGTAATTCATGGCTTTAAAATTGCACCCTAACAGTACAGATTGGGGGATCCCGCCCAGACACCACCTATGGGGTTATGTAATATAATGCACAATGTTTGCCCAGATGCAGTAACTGATAGCAACCAATCAGCAGGTAGGATTTACTAGTCACCTGTTTAAAAGCAAACATCTTATTGGTTGCCCTGGGTTACTGCTCCTGGGCAAACGTTGTGCCCTTTATTACATATGGGGGTTAATATTCCCTAATACCTTCCCCAGTGTCTGTCTTTTGTAGTCCTTTCCTTTTCCTGCTCCATTGTTTTCCTGGTCTGGAGAGCAGTGCAGTAGGCAATAGGCTGGACTACCAGTGTCTCCAGCCTATCAGATTCTTGCATCACCCCGGCCAATGGGGATTTATTAGCTGATTAGCTGGAAGAGAAGGAAGGGCCCGTATTCCTTCAGGACTATATACTGGTATGGGGAGGGGGTAAGTAATAGGGCTTGGGGGATTTTTTTTCTCTCTAACAGTGATAGTTCCCCTTTAACAAGGTCTCTGTAACCCCCTGCTTTCTGGGTTTATCCTCTTTATAGAAGAGATGGTTGAGTTCATTGGCTGTCGTTACATTTTGTGTCTCTCTCCTTAGCACTCACTTATTGTGGCCGACTCTGAGAGCCTTCTGAAAGCTCCAACCATTGTGGGAAAGGCTCCTCTGAACCCCATTCTCTTCAGGGGTGTTGGGTACGTGTCTGTTTATCTGTTTCTCCGAGCATCTTTGTTCCCTTAAGTTTTTCCAGTTAATGCAGTAGTTTTCCTGCTGTGCCTTTAGTAACCACTGTCCTTTCCTCACAGCATGGTGGCCGATCCGGACAATCCTCTGGTACTGGACATTCTGACTGGCTCTTCCACCTCCTACTCCTTTTTCCCGGATAAGCCAATCACACAGGTACTTGGTCATAACAATTTTTTTCTCACAAACTTACACTGAAACAAGCAGGTTGTACCCTAAGCCTTTTGTTGGCCAACCCTGGCTGCCATTTTTGATCCAGTTCTACCCCCTTCTATGACATCACAGATTGTGGGGGGGGGGATTGGGGCAGTTGCAAAACACCCCTGTATTGAGCACAATTCAGCAGAGCAGTTTAAGTGAAATTTGGCTCTTTAAAGAGGTTAACTTTTAGTTTGTTATAGAATGGCCTATTCCTAGCAACTTTTCAATTGGTCTTTATTATTTATTTTTTATTGTTTAGGAATTATGTGCCTTCCTCTGACTCTTTCCAGATTTCAAACGGGGGTCACTGACCCCGGCAGCCAAAATAATTATTGCTCTGTGAGGCTGCAGTTTTATTGTTACTTTATATTCCTTATCCTTCTCTTTAGCCCCTCATCTATTCATATTCCAGTCTCTCTTTCCGACCACTGCCTAGTTGCTAGGTTTAATTGGACCCTAGCAACCAGATAACTGCTGAAATTCCAAACTGCTGAACAAAAGCCTAAATAAATCAAAAACTGCAAATAATAAAATATGAAGACCAATTGCAATTTGACTCAGAATATCACTCTCTTTGTGCCCAGCAGTCCTTTTACCCCTGATGGAATAGTCACCCAGAGATGCCCATAAAGGGGGTGGTTATCCCATCAGTGATCACATGTTCCAGGTATTAATGGTGCAACTGGGGTTTCTGTTGCCTTCACAGTACCCACACGCTGTAGGGAAGAACACGCTCCTGATCGCAGGGCTACAGGCCAGAAATAACGCCCGTGTCGTGTTCAGCGGCTCCATGGATTTCTTCAGTGACGCCTTCTTTAACTCCGCCGTACAGAAAGCCGCCGGGGGCTCCAACCGGTACTTATCTCTCTTCCCTTCTCAAGCTCCGGGTAAATTTGTCAGGGTTTTTGGGCTCATCCCTTGTCCCTGTTCCTTAGGTATGCCAAAACTGGCAACTACGAGCTGGCCGTGGCCCTGTCTCGCTGGGTGTTTAAGGAAGAGGGCGTCCTGAGAGTCGGGCAAGTCTCCCATCACCGCGTAGGGGAATCCTCTCCTCCAAGCGCCTACACTGTCACTGACCTTGTGGTACGTGCTGATCCCATGGAACTAGGGGAGTCCCAAGCCGGACTTGGATTTCTTACTATTGAGTGCTATTCTGATACCTACTGGGAGCTGCTATCTTGCTCCCTTCCCATTGTTCTGCTGATCGGCTGCTGGGGGTGAGGGGGGGGATATCACTCCAACTTGCAGCGCAGCAGTAAAGTGTGCCTGAGTCTGAGCTTTCAGCCAGTGCTACATATTAGAACTGCTTTCAGCTAACCTATTGTTTCTCCTACTCCCATGTAACTGGAGGAGTCCCAAGCCGGACTTGGATTTCTTACTATTGAGTGCTATTCTGATACCTACTGGGAGCTGCTATCTTTCTCCCTTCCCATTGTGTTTATTGTTTATTTACCCTTTAAACATCTTCCGGTCTCACTCCATTTTTTTGTGCTTCCCTCTCAGGAATACAGCATCGTGATTGAACAGCTGTCCAATGGAAAGTGGGTGCCGTTTGATGGGGACGATATCCAGCTGGAGTTTGTCCGTATTGATCCATTTGTTAGGACCTTCTTAAAGAAGAATGGTGAGTAGATTATATAGTGGTCTGTCTGCGGTGCAGTTATTCTCACCATTCACCGGGTCTGTCCTTATTGTTGGTGGTACTCCGGCCGAATGCACTATCCCTAGGGAGCCCTGCACTGTGTATATATAACAGCAGGAGGGCCGCCTTTCTTATTCTTTGTTTGTTTTTTCTCCTACTAGGAGGGAAGTACAGTGTCCAGTTCAAGCTCCCGGATGTTTATGGTGTGTTCCAGTTCAAGGTGGATTATAACAGGTTGGGGTATACACACCTGTACTCTACCACACAGGTGAGCATGGGAAATATCTGTAATATGTATAAATATGTAATAAAAGGCAGCAGTAACCCATAGCAGCCAATAAGGTGTTGGCTTTTAAAGGGGAACTAAACCCTGCCGCACAGCGTGGCTCAACCAAACGTTACTCAGCTGTTGCCGGACTACAAATCCCAGAATAATGTAACATATAATGAAGGGTGAGGCATGCTGGGAGCTGTAGTCCAGCAACATCAGGGCTGTATTCTTAAAGCAATATTGCCCAATAAAACTGCATTAAAATGCAAGAAATCCCCCAATGAGAATCCCAGCTGATGTGAGTAAATCCGGCTCCCTGTTCTCTGTTCCTGCAATTGGAGTTGGGAGCAATAAGCACAGTTTCCCAGCACTGAACAAGTCTGTCCCTTTATCCCCATGTCTGATTCCTGTGCCATATAATGAGGGGAAAATGCCATCATTATCTCTATATGTAAGGTACCAGCAAGGGGCCTGACACAGGGAATCAGCATTCTCATTGGTCACTTCTCTTGCACTTACAGTCACATTGTTGCTCAGTAGAATTCTCATTGGGCAATTTCCTTGCATCTATAATTATGACTATAGCAACTCTAGGGGGTGCTGTGGGGCAGTTAAACAGGTGGGCAGTAAATTGTACTTACTGATTGGTTGCTATGGGTTTCATAACCCCCTAGGAGTTTATCATGGTGACACTGCTTGTTTCACACTGTTTTCCCCTCCATTACAGGTGTCGGTGCGCCCCCTGCAGCACACCCAGTACGAGCGCTTCATCCCCTCGGCCTACCCGTACTACGCCAGCGCCTTCTCCGTCATGTTCGGACTCTTTATATTCAGCATCGTCTTCCTACACATGAAGGAGAAAGAGAAATCTGACTAAGGTAGTGCACTTACGTGAAATCTCCACCAGAGGGCGCCTACACCTGGCCCATAAGATCCTTCATTGGCCGGCATTCAGCTCTGATTTGGGATGGTTTTTTTGGTTTAAAAAAATTAAAATTAATAATTAACTTTTTTTACTGTGCTACGTTGAGAGAGAGGGAGCGGCCGGCCCCAGCACAGACGGGGTTAATCACCAGAGGGGAGAGCATGAAATTCACCCGCCCAGGGAACTGCACTGATCACATTCCCGGCAGTCGCTCGTCGCTTTGTGTCACTGTGGATGTATTTTTATTTCATTCGTTTTGTCGTTGGACTGGGATGAGGGGCACTTGAACCTTTGTAATAAAATCTCTTCCCCCCCCCCCTAAATGTGTGCAAGTGGAATATTCCGTACCGGGGGCAGGGGGGTTGCTCCCATAAAGATGTGGTTATAAAATAGCCTACTCTCAGCAACTTTTCAATTGGTCATCATTTTATAGCTTCTGAATTATTTCAGACCCTCTTCTATTCATCTTCCAATCACTTGTGTTGAAACCACTGCCTGGTTGCTAGGGTAAGCTGGACCCTAGCAACCAGGCAGCTAAGCTCAATAATTCAGAAACCACAGAAGTGAAAACCAGTCTCGTAATATGATTTTCTGCATTATACTATAGGGGTAGGGCCAGCACTCTGACATCAGCAAGGGGGAGGAGCTCTGCACTCACCTGATCCAGCACCTGGGGCTCCGAACCCGATCAGGCCGACCTACCCCCATTGCAAGCCTAGCGTGTGTGTATGTATATATATATATATATATATATATATATATATTATATGGTTTTAACCTTGAGCTTCTGCCCCAATACTATTTATGTGGTTTATGTTCAATACAAGTGTTTATTGCTCCTTTAAAGGGATTGTTCACCCTGAAGTTTTTAGTATGATGTAGAGAGTCATATTTTGCGATTGGTCTTCATTTTCTATTTGTAGTTTTTTAGTTTTTATTTAGCAGCTCTTCAGTTTGGAGTTTCAGCAGCTCCCTGGTTGCTAGGGTCCAAATGACCTTAGCAACCAGGGAGCCGTTTGAATGAGAGAATAGGAGAGGGGCTGAATAGAAAGATAAGGAATAAAAAGTAACAATAACAATAAAACTGGAGCCTCACAGAGCAATAGGGTTTGGCTGCCGGGGTCAGTGACCCCATTTGAAAGCTGGAAAGAAAAAGAAAAAATGAAGAAATAAATAATGAAGACCAATTGAAAGCTTGGAATAGGCAATTCTATAACATACTAAAAGTTAATTTGCGGTAGGTGAACCCGCCCCTTTAGGGAAAAGTTGCGATTTTCGTCTTGGTAACGGTCCAATGAGGTTGTGGGGGTCTCACATGTGGGGCCCCCTGTGCTGTGAGTAATAAAGGGGGCACCTACCTAGGAGAACTGGTCAAATGTCCCAAAGGATTGAGCCCCCTCAGCTTCTCTGCAGCCCTCGGGTTCCTCGTATCCTGCACCTCAGTGCAACCCCCGACCAGGGTAGGTACTGGAGATTATACCCTAAAATGCACTGGACACAGTGGGGCTTATTTATACGTTTCAAGTTTGATAGGTTTGCCCCCCCGGTGTCTAACGTACTCTTTGTCCCCACCCAAGCCCATGAGCGACTGTAGCTCTAGAAAGTGTCAGTTTCACCGCTGCACCCTCATTTTATAGGAGCCCTGGGTGGGTGCCATTCCGGGCGAGATTTACTGAGCGCTGTAATAGCAATCGCTCCCACTCTCGCACACTGAGCTTTATACTGGAGTCATTGCCCAATAAACACACTCACAAACATATATATAGTATATAGTATATATCCACATATAAAATTAGCCCTAACTGCCCTACTTTATTGCCCCGGGCTCGGCATCTCTTTTTATAACAGAAAGGAAAAGCACATTCGGTTTATTCCCCACTGAAAGTCGCTTTTCCTCCAGTTTTGTTAATCAGCTGCTGCTACATTGTGTCAGGAGTCGGAACCGGCAGGAGAGCCGAACAGATCACTTATTAATTAGCGATTACATTTACACTTACACGTGCTATTCTTTTGGAGGAGGGGCCTGACTGGCAACCCTACTGCTTTCGTTTTTATTGCATTTTTGTGATTTTATTGCATTCTGTGCTGCTTTTGGTTTCCATTCTGGGTGCTCTGCGTGGCACGTTCCTGTGGAACCCTATACATGTGGGGCGCCAAACTGTGCAGCAGAGCCCTGGCATTCATCATAAGGAAGTTCCACCCTGGTACCTAATGACACATGGGAGATAATATGCTGTAAAGTGCAAACTTTAGGGCATTTGTCATATGATTCATCAAAACCTCTTCAGTTAGCAAAGCCTTGCAGCTGGACAGTTTGGGGTAGAACGATCTATTTACCCATTTTGGATTCGGTAGAATGTGCAATTCACCCAAGTACTCACCAGCATACACTGTCCTTACAGTCAGGGAATCAGGGCTTTTTCCCAAAACCCAAGCACTTTGTGGGTTTTCTGCTTGTACCCGTTGGTACTCTACCCAGTCAAACCCAGCTGCAGGGGTGTTTCGGCCCCTAGTGCTGCCCTGAGGTGGTAGGAGATGCCATTCCCCTTGCCCCTCTGCGGAAGTTACTAGTGCAGAGAGTAGCTTTTTGCCACCCCAGGTAACTTCAGGGGTAAGTTTCTCACCCAGCCTCATTGCCGCAGCGCCCCTGCCCAACTGAGGAACAGTTTTTAATTCTCCAGTAGCCCCTTCCAAATGGTCATGGCTGGGGCAGTTTCTAAGAAGGTGTAAGCAGTGCAGAGAAGGGAAAGGGACAGTGACAGTTACACATAACTATAAACCCAGTGAGAATGAGGAATGAATGGATATTGGGGAGTTGTATCAGGAGTCAGAACCAGCAGTGCAGGGAAGGGAAAGGGACAGACACAGTGACAGTTACACATAACTATAAACCCAGTGAGAATGAGGGATGAATGGGTATTGGGGAGTTGTATCAGGAGTCAGAACCAGCAGTGCAGGGAAGGGAAAGGGACAGACACAGTGACAGTTACACATAACTATAAACCCAGTGAGAATGAGGAATGAATGGATATTGGGGAGTTGTATCAGGAGTCAGAACCAGCAGTGCAGGGAAGGGAAAGGGACAGACACAGTGACAGTTACACATAACTATAAACCCAGTGAGAATGAGGAATGAATGGGTATTGGGGAGTTGTATCAGGAGTCAGAACCAGCAGTGCAGGGAAGGGAAAGGGACAGACACAGTGACAGTTACACATAACTATAAACCCAGTGAGAATGAGGAATGAATGGGTATTGGGGAGTTGTATCAGGAGTCAGAACCAGCAGTGCAGGGAAGGGAAAGGGACAGACACAGTGACAGTTACACATAACTATAAACCCAGTGAGAATGAGGAATGAATGGATATTGGGGAGTTGTATCAGGAGTCAGAACCAGCAGTGCAGGGAAGGGAAAGGGACAGACACAGTGACAGTTACACATAACTATAAACCCAGTGAGAATGAGGAATGAATGGGTATTGGGGAGTTGTATCAGGAGTCAGAACCAGCAGTGCAGGGAAGGGAAAGGGACAGACACAGTGACAGTTACACATAACTATAAACCCAGTGAGAATGAGGGATGAATGGATATTGGGGAGTTGTATCAGGAGTCAGAACCAGCAGTGCAGGGAAGGGAAAGGGACAGACACAGTGACAGTTACACATAACTATAAACCCAGTGAGAATGAGGAATGAATGGATATTGGGGAGTTGTATCAGGAGTCAGAACCAGCAGTGCAGGGAAGGGAAAGGGACAGACACAGTGACAGTTACACATAACTATAAACCCAGTGAGAATGAGGAATGAATGGATATTGGGGAGT
Source organism: Xenopus tropicalis (assembly GCF_000004195.4). Classification (NCBI taxonomy): domain Eukaryota; kingdom Metazoa; phylum Chordata; class Amphibia; order Anura; family Pipidae; genus Xenopus; species Xenopus tropicalis. The sequence continues at coordinate 129,315,716 of NC_030683.2, read as the reverse complement.
TGTATCAGGAGTCAGAACCAGCAGTGCAGGGAAGGGAAAGGGACAGACACAGTGACAGTTACACATAACTATAAACCCAGTGAGAATGAGGAATGAATGGATATTGGGGAGTTGTATCAGGAGTCAGAACCAGCAGTGCAGGGAAGGGAAAGGGACAGACACAGTGACAGTTACACATAACTATAAACCCAGTGAGAATGAGGAATGAATGGATATTGGGGAGTTGTATCAGGAGTCAGAACCAGCAGTGCAGGGAAGGGAAAGGGACAGACACAATGTTTTATGTTTGGCTTTATTTCCCCTTTAAACTTACTTATTATCTTTTATAGAGAGTGATACACAAGGTAGCAGTAATAGCCCTCGCCTGGGGCAGTAACAGTACTTTTAGTTTAGTGAGAGTTTTATTGCTCGCTGGGACTTTCGCGTTATAGAGATTTGCATACTATATGGCCTTAAAGGGCCAGTAACATCCGGCAATAAAAATAACCCGAAATACCTTTAACCCCAATATTTAGTGACTCCACACGTAATGCCAGGGTGCCTCTAAAATAGACACCCCCATTCCCCAGAATTCCCTTTACTTCCTGTCGCAGGAAGTGAAGGGAGTAGTTAGACCCCGCTTTATAGAAGCCCCAAACAGTAAAACAAATAAAGGCAGACCCCTTTAATAGGTTAATCTGTATTTATGACATCATAGGGCATAAGCAGTCATTGAAGTACAGCTGGGAGTTACAGTTCCGCAGCACTGAGAGAACAATAACCATTAATCATAGTAACTGGAAGATGTGACGGCGCTTACTAAAGCGATATAATATATGACATAAATAATCCAGGAGATGTTTACGGCGAGTCCCACGCCCAGAGCCACCATGTTTAGTTGGAACGCCATACGGGAATCGCTCGCGGCAGAGGTCATATCCCCTCGAGTTATGTCGTCCCGGGTCTGAAACAAATGGGGAAACCATAAATCTGATTATTATTCCCTCTGTATAAGCGCTACACCCCCTATAATCCCACTGTATATGTGCTACCCCCCTATAATCCCACTGTATATGTGCTACCCCCCCTATAATCCCACTGTATATGCGCTACCCCCCCTATAATCCCACTGTATATGCGCTACACCCCCTATAATCCCACTGTATATGTGCTACCCCCCCTATAATCCCACTGTATATGTGCTACCCCCCCTATAATCCCACTGTATATGCGCTACACCCCCTATAATCCAACTGTATATGCGCTACATCCCCTATAATCCCACTGTATATGTGCTACCCCCCTATAATCCCACTGTATATGTGCTACCCCCCCTATAATCCCACTGTATATGTGCTACACCCCCTATAATCCCACTGTATATGCGCTACACCCCTATAATCCAACTGTATATGCGCTACATCCCCTATAATCCCACTGTATATGTGCTACACCCCTATAATCCCACTGTATATGTGCTACACCCCCTATAATCCCACTGTATATGTGCTACACCCCCTATAATCCCACTGTATATGCGCTACACCCCTATAATCCAACTGTATATGCGCTACATCCCCTATAATCCCACTGTATATGTGCTACACCCCTATAATCCCACTGTATATGTGCTACACCCCTATAATCCAACTGTATATGTGCTACATCCCCTATAATCCCACTGTATATGCGCTACACCCCCTATAATCCCGCTGTATATGCGCTACACCCCCTATAATCCAACTGTATATGGGCTACACCCCCTATAATCCCACTGTATATGGACTACACCCCCTATAATCCCACTGTATATGTGCTACATCCCCTATAATCCCACTGTATATGCGCTACACCCCCTATAATCCCACTGTATATGCGCTACACCCCCTATAATCCCACTGTATATGCGCTACATCCCCTATAATCCCACTGTATATGCGCTACATCCCCTATAATCCCACTGTATATGCGCTACACCCCTATAATCCCACTGTATATGCGCTACACCCCTATAATCCCACTGTATATGCGCTACACCCCTATAATCCCACTGTATATGCGCTACACCCCTATAATCCCACTGTATATGCGCTACACCCCCTATAATCCCACTGTATATGCGCTACACCCCCTATAATCCCACTGTATATGCACTACACCCCCTATAATCCCACTGTATATATGCTACACCCCTATAATCCCACTGTATATGCACTACACCCCCTATAATCCCACTGTATATGCGCTACACCCCCTATAATCCCACTGTATATGCACTACACCCCTATAATCCCACTGTATATGCACTACACCCCCTATAATCCCACTGTATATGCGCTACACCCCTATAATCCCACTGTATATGCGCTACACCCCCTATAATCCCACTGTATATGCGCTACACCCCTATAATCCCACTGTATATGCGCTACACCCCCTATAATCCCACTGTATATGCACTACACCCCCTATAATCCCACTGTATATGCACTCCACCCCCTATAATCCCACTGTATATGCGCTACATCCCCTATAATCCCACTGTATATGCGCTACATCCCCTATAATCCCACTGTATATGTGCTACATCCCCTATAATCCCACTGTATATGCACTACACCCCCTATAATCCCACTGTATATGCGCTACACCCCCTATAATCCCACTGTATATGCGCTACACCCCCTATAATCCCACTGTATATGCACTACACCCCCTATAATCCCACTGTATATGCGCTCCACCCCCTATAATCCCACTGTATATGCTTTACACCCCCTATTTCTATATTCCCTGATGGACCAACCCCCCCTCCTCTCGTTAGAGCCCAGTTACCTTGCAGGAGAAGACAAGGGCAGCGATACCAATGGGGAGGCAGCAGCAGATGAGGCTGAAAATGGAGCACCCCAAATAATCCTTGTAGACTCCCTGGGGGGCCATAGTAACGACCCGGGGCTGGGTGTTGATCACCACATGATGTTGGGAAGCTGAGGGTGATTGGTGGAAATGCGCCGCCGGAGCGGAGTTTGAGTTAAATGTAGAACCGACAGTGTACTCCGGCCTTGGAATCTGCTTGGAATAATCCATGTCGGGGTACTGGGGGGGTCCGTACATTCTGCAGGGGGTTTATCTTTGTATCTACTGAAACGTAATATCAGCTCTCCCTTTCCTATAATCACCGGGCGCCCAAATGACTTGATATCTGAGCGCTCTCGGCTTTATATGTGAAGCCCCCACCGGCCCCCCCACACATTGGGTTTTACTATAAGGAAATAGTTTTCTTTCGCTTACCGTAAAGGCCCAGTAAAGTTTTTATTTGAGTCAATCATTATCTAGGGACCAAGCGAAAGTATCTAGAACAAAGAAATGTGCCCATTGTGTCTGTCAGGGACTTCCTTCCCCCCCCCCCAGAATGGTATCATTGCCCCCCTCCAATACAGCCCCCATTCCCAAGGGGCAGAGTGGTGCAGAAGGGTTGGGGGGCACCCCTTTATTGTCTCTTGGACCCAACACTCAAGGGATATAAACCCAACCATAACGCTGCCCCACGGCGCCCCCTAGTGTTGCTATAGTCGTAATTCTAGATGCAAGGAAATTCCCCAATGAGAATTCTACTGAGCAACAATGTGACTGTAAGTGCAAGAGAAGTGACCAATGAGAATGCTGATTCCCAGCACTGTGTCAGTGTCAAGTTGAAAGAGTCGAGGATCCTCTTCAGTTCTTCTCAGCCACAAGGATCACAAAATTATTGGCCTAAACGTCCTCCCAGCTTCCCAGAAATGCCCAGATAATGGGGCAGTAGGGTCAGAATCAACCAAACTGCCCCACCCAACCGGCCCATGTGGGGCCAACAGAAGTCACAGGGTTGGGAATCAGTTATGAGTGATTGGATGAGGGGTTCTGGCCAATCCAGAACCTGTAGGATCAGTGAGTAACTTTCTCCTTTGGCCGCTGATTGGGGGCAAGTTTGGGGGCAGCGAGTTGGGCTTGAGTTAAAGTTGGGGTTTCAGTGCTGAGGGGGCATCAGTATAGAGGGGCTGCCATATTCAGAAAGGGGAGTTTAGAAGTGAGTGAGTAGGGGGGTCAAATGCATGGAACCCTCCAGTAACAGTGAGATGGCTAAAGGATCGGGGGGCAGGGATCCCCAACCCGTGGCTCAGGGGGTACATGTTGCTCCCCAACTTTCTGATGTTGCTCCCAGTAGCCCCAAACTAGGAACCATTTTTCATTCCATTACGTCCTACAGGCAGCACACCAAGGGTTAACTCCCGCTCCCTCTGATAGGACAGCCTTTAAAACAGCCCCTTAACCCCGCCCCCAGCATGTTTTTTTCCTGTCCTACCTGAGGACGTGGTAGTGAAGAGAATGAAGATCCAGACTTGTAGGAGTCTGAAGGCCGTACTGGGGACTCCCTTAGGGTGAGACCCTGGGGGAATGGAGGTTCCTTGGCAGAGGATCACAGGAAGTGGAGGAGATCCTGGGTGCTGGGAGGGAAGCAGGACGACGAATACAGGTAGAAGCATGGCGTGATGTCACTTCCGCCTTTGTCGCCCGCGGCTATTCTTTTGTCGTGCGGCTATTCTTTTGTCATGCAGCTATTCTTTTGTCACCCGCGGCTATTCTTTTGTCGTGCGGCTATTCTTTTGTCACCCGCGGCTATTCTTTTGTCACCCGCGGCTATTCTTTTGTCACCCGCGGCTATTATTTTTTCGTGCAGCTATTCTTTTGTCATGCGGCTATTCTTTTGTCGCCCGTGGCTATTTTTTTGTCGCCCGCGGCTATTCTTTTGTTGTGCAGGTATTCTTTTGTCGCCCGAGGCTATTCTTTTGTCGTGCAGCTATTCTTTTGTCGTGTGGCTATTCTTTTGTCGCCTGTGGCTATTTTTTTGTCGCCCGCGGCTATTATTTTGTTGTGCAGGTATTCTTTTGTCGCCCGAGGCTATTATTTTGTCGCCCAAGGCTATTCTTTTGTCGCCCAAGGCTATTCTTTTGTCGCCCAAGGCTATTCTTTTGTCGCCCAAGGCTATTCTTTTGTCGTGCAGCTATTCTTTTGTCGTGCGGCTATTCTTTTGTCGTGCAGCTATTCTTTTGTCGTGCAGCTATTCTTTTGTCGTGCAGCTATTCTTTTGTCATGCGGCTATTCTTTTGTCACCCGTGGCTATTTTTTTGTTGCCCGTGGCTAGTATTTTGTCGTGCAGGTATTCTTTTGTCGCCCGTGGCTTTTCTTTTATCGTGCAGCTATTCTTTTGTCGTGCTGCTATTCTTTTGTCGTGCAGCTATTCTTTTGTCGTGCGGCTATTCTTTTGTCGCACATCTCTCCATTTTCTGGACTGTCTCATCCCATTCACACACAGTCATCTCTCCATTCCCCCGACTGTCTCATCCCATTCACACACAGTCATCTCTCCATTCCCCCGACTGTCTCATCCCATTCACACACAGTCATCTCTCCATTCCTCGACTGTCTCATCCCATTCACACACAGTCATCTCTCCATTCCCCCGACTGTCTCATCCCATTCACACACAGTCATCTCTCCATTCCTCGACTGTCTCATTCCCATTCACACACAGTCATCTCTCCCTTCCCCCGACTGTCTCATCCCATTCACACACAGTCATCTCACCATTCCCCCGACTGTCTCATCCCATTCACACACAGTCATCTCTCCATTCCCCTGACTGTATAATCCCATTCACACACAGTCATCTCTCCATTCCCCGACTGTCTCATCCCATTCACACACAGTCATCTCTCCATTCCCCCGACTGTATAATCCCATTCACACACAGTCATCTCTCCATTCCCCTGACTGTATAATCCCATTCACACACAGTCATCTCTCCATTCCCCGACTGTCTCATCCCATTCACACACAGTCATCTCTCCATTCCCCCGACTGTCTCATCCCATTCACACACAGTCATCTCTCCATTCCTCGACTGTCTCATCCCATTCTCACAACAGTCATCTCTCCATTCCTCGACTGTCTCATCCCATTCACACACAGTCATCTCTCCATTCCTCGACTGTCTCATCCCATTCACACACAGTCATCTCTTCATTCCCCCGACTGTCTCATCCCATTTCACACACAGTCATCTCTCCATTCCCCCGACTGTCTCATCCCATTCACACACAGTCATCTCTCCATTCCTCGACTGTCTCATCCCATTCACACACAGTCATCTCTCCATTCCTCGACTGTCTCATCCATTCACACACAGTCATCTCTCCATTCCTCGACTGTCTCATCCCATTCACACACAGTCATCTCTCCATCCTCGACTGTCTCATCCCATTCACACACAGTCATCTCTCCATTCCTCGACTGTCTCATTCCCATTCACACACAGTCATCTCTCCCTTCCCCCGACTGTCTCATCCCATTCACACACAGTCATCTCTCCATTCCCCGACTGTCTCATCCCATTCACACACAGTCATCTCTCCATTCCTCGACTGTCTCATCCCATTCACACACAGTCATCTCTCCATTCCCCGACTGTCTCATCCCATTCACACACAGTCATCTCTCCATTCCCCGACTGTCTCATCCCATTCACACACAGTCATCTCTCCATTCCCCGACTGTCTCATCCCATTCACACACAGTCATCTCTCCATTCCTCGACTGTCCTCATCCCATTCACACACAGTCATCTCTCCATTCCTCGACTGTCTCATCCCATTCACACACAGTCATCTCTCCATTCCCCGACTGTCTCATCCCATTCACACACAGTCATCTCTCCATTCCTCGACTGTCTCATCCCATTCACACACAGTCATCTCTCCATTCCTCGACTGTCTCATCCCATTCACACACAGTCATCTCTCCATTCCTCGACTGTCTCATCCCATTCACACACAGTCATCTCTCCATTCCTCGACTGTCTCATCCCATTCACCACACAGTCATCTCTCCATTCCTCGACTGTCTCATCCCATTCACACACAGTCATCTCTCCATTCCCCGACTGTCTCATCCCATTCACACACAGTCATCTCTCCATTCCCCGACTGTCTCATCCCATTCACACACAGTCATCTCTCCATTCCCCGACTGTCTCATCCCATTCACACACAGTCATCTCTCCATTCCCCGACTGTCTCATCCCATTCACACACAGTCATCTCTCCATTCCCCGGACTGTCTCATCCATTCACACACAGTCATCTCTCCATTCCTCGACTGTCTCATCCCATTCACACACAGTCATCTCTCCATTCCTCGACTGTCTCATCCCATTCACACACAGTCATCTCTCCATTCCTCGACTGTCTCATCCCATTCACACACAGTCATCTCTTCATTCCCCCGACTGTCTCATCCATTCACACACAGTCATCTCTCCATTCCCCCGACTGTCTCATCCCATTCACACACAGTCATCTCTCCATTCCTCGACTGTCTCATCCCATTCACACACAGTCATCTCTCCATTCCCCCGACTGTCTCATCCCATTCACACACAGTCATCTCTCCATTCCTCGACTGTCTCATCCCATTCACACACAGTCATCTCTCCATTCCCCCGACTGTCTCATCCCATTCACACACAGTCATCTCTCCATTCCTTGACTGTCTCATCCCATTCACACACAGTCATCTCTCCATTCCTCGACTGTCTCATCCCATTCACACACAGTCATCTCTCCACTCCCCCGACTGTCTCATCCCATTCACACACAGTCATCTCTCCATTCCTTGACTGTCTCATCCCATTCACACACAGTCATCTCTCCATTCCTTGACTGTCTCATCCCATTCACACACAGTCATCTCTCCATTCCTCGACTGTCTCATCCCATTCACACACAGTCATCTCTCCACTCCCCCGACTGTCTCATCCCATTCACACACAGTCATCTCTCCATTCCCCGACTGTCTCATCCCATTCACACACAGTCATCTCTCCATTCCCCCGACTGTCTCATCCCATTCACACACAGTCATCTCTCCATTCCTTGACTGTCTCATCCCATTCACACACAGTCATCTCTCCATTCCCCCGACTGTCTCATCCCATTCACACACAGTTCATCTCTCCATTCCTTGACTGTCTCATCCCATTCACACACAGTCATCTCTCCATTCCTTGACTGTCTCATCCCATTCACACACAGTCATCTCTCCATTCCCCCGACTGTCTCATCCCATTCACACACAGTCATCTCTCCATTCCCCGACTGTCTCATCCCCATTCACACACAGTCATCTCTCCATTCCTCGACTGTCTCATCCCATTCACACACAGTCATCTCTCCATTCCTCGACTGTCTCATCCCATTCACACACAGTCATCTCTCCATTCCCCCGACTGTCTCATCCCATTCACACACAGTCATCTCTCCATTCCTCGACTGTCTCATCCCATTCACACACAGTCATCTCTCCATTCCTCGACTGTCTCATCCCATTCACACACAGTCATCTCTCCATTCCTCGACTGTCTCATCCCATTCACACACAGTCATCTCTCCATTCCTCGACTGTCTCATCCCATTCACACACAGTCATCTCTCCATTCCTCGACTGTCTCATCCCATTCACACACAGTCATCTCTCCATTCCCCGACTGTCTCATCCCATTCACACACAGTCATCTCTCCATTCCCCGACTGTCTCATCCCATTCACACACAGTCATCTCTCCATTCCCCGACTGTCTCATCCCATTCACACACAGTCATCTCTCCATTCCCCGACTGTCTCATCCCATTCACACACAGTCATCTCTCCATTCCCCCGACTGTCTCATCCCATTCACACACAGTCATCTCTCCATTCCTCGACTGTCTCATCCCATTCACACACAGTCATCTCTTCATTCCTCGACTGTCTCATCCCATTCACACACAGTCATCTCTCCATTCCTCGACTGTCTCATCCCATTCACACACAGTCATCTCTCCATTCCTCGACTGTCTCATCCCATTCACACACAGTCATCTCTCCATTCCTCGACTGTCTCATCCCATTCACACACAGTCATCTCTTCATTCCCCGACTGTCTCATCCCATTCACACACAGTCATCTCTCCATTCCCCCGACTGTCTCATCCCATTCACACACAGTCATCTCTCCATTCCTCGACTGTCTCATCCCATTCACACACAGTCATCTCTCCATTCCCCCGACTGTCTCATCCCATTCACACACAGTCATCTCTCCATTCCTCGACTGTCTCATCCCATTCACACACAGTCATCTCTCCATTCCCCCGACTGTCTCATCCCATTCACACACAGTCATCTCTCCATTCCTTGACTGTCTCATCCCATTCACACACAGTCATCTCTCCATTCCTCGACTGTCTCATCCCATTCACACACAGTCATCTCTCCACTCCCCCGACTGTCTCATCCCATTCACACACAGTCATCTCTCCATTCCTTGACTGTCTCATCCCATTCACACACAGTCATCTCTCCATTCCCCCGACTGTCTCATCCCATTCACACACAGTCATCTCTCCATTCCCCGACTGTCTCATCCCATTCACACACAGTCATCTCTCCATTCCCCGACTGTCTCATCCCATTCACACACAGTCATCTCTCCATTCCCCGACTGTCTCATCCCATTCACACACAGTCATCTCTCCATTCCCCCGACTGTCTCATCCCATTCACACACAGTCATCTCTCCATTCCTCGACTGTCTCATCCCATTCACACACAGTCATCTCTTCATTCCTCGACTGTCTCATCCCATTCACACACAGTCATCTCTCCATTCCTCGACTGTCTCATCCCATTCACACACAGTCATCTCTCCATTCCTCGACTGTCTCATCCCATTCACACACAGTCATCTCTCCATTCCTCGACTGTCTCATCCCATTCACACACAGTCATCTCTTCATTCCCCCGACTGTCTCATCCCATTCACACACAGTCATCTCTCCATTCCCCCGACTGTCTCATCCCATTCACACACAGTCATCTCTCCATTCCTCGACTGTCTCATCCCATTCACACACAGTCATCTCTCCATTCCCCCGACTGTCTCATCCCATTCACACACAGTCATCTCTCCATTCCTCGACTGTCTCATCCCATTCACACACAGTCATCTCTCCATTCCCCCGACTGTCTCATCCCATTCACACACAGTCATCTCTCCATTCCTTGACTGTCTCATCCCATTCACACACAGTCATCTCTCCATTCCTCGACTGTCTCATCCCATTCACACACAGTCATCTCTCCACTCCCCCGACTGTCTCATCCCATTCACACACAGTCATCTCTCCATTCCTTGACTGTCTCATCCCATTCACACACAGTCATCTCTCCATTCCTTGACTGTCTCATCCCATTCACACACAGTCATCTCTCCATTCCTCGACTGTCTCATCCCATTCACACACAGTCATCTCTCCACTCCCCCGACTGTCTCATCCCATTCACACACAGTCATCTCTCCATTCCCCGACTGTCTCATCCCATTCACACACAGTCATCTCTCCATTCCCCCGACTGTCTCATCCCATTCACACACAGTCATCTCTCCATTCCTTGACTGTCTCATCCCATTCACACACAGTCATCTCTCCATTCCCCCGACTGTCTCATCCCATTCACACACAGTCATCTCTCCATTCCTCGACTGTCTCATCCCATTCACACACAGTCATCTCTCCATTCCTCGACTGTCTCATCCCATTCACACACAGTCATCTCTCCATTCCTCGACTGTCTCATCCCATTCACACACAGTCATCTCTCCATTCCTCGACTGTCTCATCCCATTCACACACAGTCATCTCTCCATTCCCCGACTGTCTCATCCCATTCACACACAGTCATCTCTCCATTCCCCGACTGTCTCATCCCATTCACACACAGTCATCTCTCCATTCCCCGACTGTCTCATCCCATTCACACACAGTCATCTCTCCATTCCCCGACTGTCTCATCCCATTCACACACAGTCATCTCTCCATTCCCCCGACTGTCTCATCCCATTCACACACAGTCATCTCTCCATTCCTCGACTGTCTCATCCCATTCACACACAGTCATCTCTCCATTCCTCGACTGTCTCATCCCATTCACACACAGTCATCTCTCCATTCTCGACTGTCTCATCCCATTCACACACAGTCATCTCTTCATTCCCCCGACTGTCTCATCCCATTCACACACAGTCATCTCTCCATTCCCCCGACTGTCTCATCCCATTCACACACAGTCATCTCTCCATTCCTCGACTGTCTCATCCCATTCACACACAGTCATCTCTCCATTCCCCCGACTGTCTCATCCCATTCACACACAGTCATCTCTCCATTCCTCGACTGTCTCATCCCATTCACACACAGTCATCTCTCCATTCCCCCGACTGTCTCATCCCATTCACACACAGTCATCTCTCCATTCCTTGACTGTCTCATCCCATTCACACACAGTCATCTCTCCATTCCTCGACTGTCTCATCCCATTCACACACAGTCATCTCTCCACTCCCCCGACTGTCTCATCCCATTCACACACAGTCATCTCTCCATTCCCCGACTGTCTCATCCCATTCACACACAGTCATCTCTCCATTCCCCCGACTGTCTCATCCCATTCACACACAGTCATCTCTCCATTCCTTGACTGTCTCATCCCATTCACACACAGTCATCTCTCCATTCCCCCGACTGTCTCATCCCATTCACACACAGTCATCTCTCCATTCCTTGACTGTCTCATCCCATTCACACACAGTCATCTCTCCATTCCTTGACTGTCTCATCCCATTCACACACAGTCATCTCTCCACTCCCCCGACTGTCTCATCCCATTCACACACAGTCATCTCTCCATTCCCCGACTGTCTCATCCCATTCACACACAGTCATCTCTCCATTCCTTGACTGTCTCATCCCATTCACACACAGTCATCTCTCCATTCCCCGACTGTCTCATCCCATTCACACACAGTCATCTCTCCATTCCTTGACTGTCTCATCCCATTCACACACAGTCATCTCTCCATTCCCCCGACTGTCTCATCCCATTCACACACAGTCATCTCTCCATTCCCCCGACTGTCTCATCCCATTCACACACAGTCATCTCTCCATTCCTCGACTGTCTCATCCCATTCACACACAGTCATCTCTCCATTCCTCGACTGTCTCATCCCATTCACACACAGTCATCTCTCCATTCCTCGACTGTCTCATCCCATTCACACACAGTCATCTCTCCATTCCTCGACTGTCTCATCCCATTCACACACAGTCATCTCTCCATTCCCCGACTGTCTCATCCCATTCACACACAGTCATCTCTCCATTCCCCGACTGTCTCATCCCATTCACACACAGTCATCTCTCCATTCCCCGACTGTCTCATCCCATTCACACACAGTCATCTCTCCATTCCCCGACTGTCTCATCCCATTCACACACAGTCATCTCTCCATTCCCCCGACTGTCTCATCCCATTCACACACAGTCATCTCTCCATTCCTCGACTGTCTCATCCCATTCACACACAGTCATCTCTCCATTCCTCGACTGTCTCATCCCATTCACACACAGTCATCTCTCCATTCCTCGACTGTCTCATCCCATTCACACACAGTCATCTCTTCATTCCCCCGACTGTCTCATCCCATTCACACACAGTCATCTCTCCATTCCCCCGACTGTCTCATCCCATTCACACACAGTCATCTCTCCATTCCTCGACTGTCTCATCCCATTCACACACAGTCATCTCTCCATTCCCCCGACTGTCTCATCCCATTCACACACAGTCATCTCTCCATTCCTCGACTGTCTCATCCCATTCACACACAGTCATCTCTCCATTCCCCCGACTGTCTCATCCCATTCACACACAGTCATCTCTCCATTCCTTGACTGTCTCATCCCATTCACACACAGTCATCTCTCCATTCCTCGACTGTCTCATCCCATTCACACACAGTCATCTCTCCACTCCCCCGACTGTCTCATCCCATTCACACACAGTCATCTCTCCATTCCCCGACTGTCTCATCCCATTCACACACAGTCATCTCTCCATTCCCCCGACTGTCTCATCCCATTCACACACAGTCATCTCTCCATTCCTTGACTGTCTCATCCCATTCACACACAGTCATCTCTCCATTCCCCCGACTGTCTCATCCCATTCACACACAGTCATCTCTCCATTCCTTGACTGTCTCATCCCATTCACACACAGTCATCTCTCCATTCCTTGACTGTCTCATCCCATTCACACACAGTCATCTCTCCACTCCCCCGACTGTCTCATCCCATTCACACACAGTCATCTCTCCATTCCCCGACTGTCTCATCCCATTCACACACAGTCATCTCTCCATTCCTTGACTGTCTCATCCCATTCACACACAGTCATCTCTCCATTCCCCGACTGTCTCATCCCATTCACACACAGTCATCTCTCCATTCCTTGACTGTCTCATCCCATTCACACACAGTCATCTCTCCATTCCTCGACTGTCTCATCCCATTCACACACAGTCATCTCTCCACTCCCCCGACTGTCTCATCCCATTCACACACAGTCATCTCTCCATTCCCCGACTGTCTCATCCCATTCACACACAGTCATCTCTCCATTCCCCCGACTGTCTCATCCCATTCACACACAGTCATCTCTCCATTCCTTGACTGTCTCATCCCATTCACACACAGTCATCTCTCCATTCCCCCGACTGTCTCATCCCATTCACACACAGTCATCTCTCCATTCCTTGACTGTCTCATCCCATTCACACACAGTCATCTCTCCATTCCTTGACTGTCTCATCCCATTCACACACAGTCATCTCTCCACTCCCCCGACTGTCTCATCCCATTCACACACAGTCATCTCTCCATTCCCCGACTGTCTCATCCCATTCACACACAGTCATCTCTCCATTCCTTGACTGTCTCATCCCATTCACACACAGTCATCTCTCCATTCCCCGACTGTCTCATCCCATTCACACACAGTCATCTCTCCATTCCTTGACTGTCTCATCCCATTCACACACAGTCATCTCTCCATTCCCCGACTGTCTCATCCCATTCACACACAGTCATCTCTCCATTCCTTGACTGTCTCATCCCATTCACACACAGTCATCTCTCCATTCCCCGACTGTCTCATCTCTCCCCCCCAATGAACACACAATGCCAATATGTACAAATCCAACAGTTTAACATAGAAAATAACAAATAACCTTTAGACTTTTAAACAGGAATAGAAAACGCTGAGTAACTTTGTAACTTTACTAACATTGGTACCAAATGATCCTAAAGGTAAAAGCAAAAAGAAAATGTCTTTTTTGTGTCACTTTTTTAACCATTTCTGGCGGTGCCGGTGCTCAGCCACACTTTGCCTGGGTTGGTGGATATTACAGGGTTAATGAGTCCTCAATGTTAATCGTTAGCACTTTGATTTGGGTGGAGCAGATACAGAAGTAAATGGAAACGTGGTTGTTAATTTATCTGAGAAATATCCGTTGGTTAAAGTTCCTTCTGACAGTCAGAGACTCGGATTTGCGGCCGGCAACAAGGCTAACGTCTAACACTGAATGTTCCCCTGAAACCAAGAGGAGCAGAGGAGCAGCCGCTGTCTCTTAAAGTTAAGCAGGGCCGGTCTTATAAACTAAGGGGGCCATTTTGGCGGGACCCCCTACACAAGGTGTTGCCAGCTGGCACAGGGTTCCAGGGCTGGGGGGGCAAATAGTCCCTGCCCCTCCCTCTGTGGCTGATGGTGTAACCCTCTGGGCTAAGCTTTATGTACTTATTCCTCTGGTGTGGGCCCCCATTGGCCAGCCCTGGATTTAAGCCCTATGATCCCCCCTAAATCCTCCCTAAACTTACATTTTTCCTCCCAATCGCTCCTGCTGTAGCCCCTCCCCTTCTGTGTCACTCCCCCCGCCCCTTAGCGCCACTGCCCCACCCCCTCTTGCTCCTGCCCCAGTCCGGCCAGTGAAATATTTTTACATATCGTCATTCAGTGATAAGAAAACCAGAATCACCGTAAGAATCCTGAAATGGGCCCCAAATTGTTGTGAAATCAGAACCAAGACCCAGAGTTGTGAATTATTAACCCTGAAGGTTCTGCTCTTTGTGGCCTTCAACATTGGAAAATTCAGTGTTCCGGATTCCATCCTTCAGCGTTCCTGATCCGTCTGATCCGTCCGACCCTTCCATACGGCGCCGCATTAAGCGCTTTTAGGTTTTAGTTCATTGTTTTTTTCAGGTTTCATTCTTTATTAAAGGAACAGTAACACCAATATTTGTTAATACTTCATTTACCCCCAAAACAGCTATAATGATAGGTAAGGGCTTTGGTTTTGTTCAAGTGCCCCATAGTAGAAAGGCGAAAAGGCCATTCAAGCTGAAGAATTAAACAAAACCAAACCCCTTACCTGTCATTATAGCTGTTTGGGGCAAATGAAGTATTAAAAAATATTGGTGTTACTGTTTCTTTAAATAAGTACAATCTATTCTCCGCTTTATATTCTGAACTCAGTCGTGGATCAGTTTTTTCGTTTGCTTTTCCTGCGTTCGGGAAGGGCCAGATAATGACTCTCAGCTAATGGGTGGGAATAGAAGTTTGGCTTCTTTGCTCAATATTTGGCTCATCTCGAAGGAACAATGGATTCTGAGCGGTTATGTTTCAAAATACAGAATATGGGATTTCCCAGACTGCGCGATGTTATTCCATCTGTAAAAGTGACTTGATACGGTTTATCTGTATATTCTTCAGGGCTGTGTAGTCGGAACATAAATCCTTTGACTCCAACTCCTCAGTTTATGGTCCCTCCGACTCCGGCTCCGGGTACCCAAAAACTGACTGCAGAGCCCTGGCAGGGTTATGGAGTCCATACAAAAATCCTTCAACTCTGACTCCGACTCCAACTCCTCAGTTTATGGAACCTCCGACTCCAGGTACCCAAAATTGCTTCCGACTCCAACTCCACAAATCTGACTCCACAGACCTGGCAGGGTCATGGAGTCAGAACATAAATCCTCTGACTCCAACTCCTCAGTTTATGGTCCCTCCGGCTCTGACTCCCGACTGTAGGTGCCTAAAATTGCTTCCGACTCCACAAATCTGACTCCACAGACCTGGCAGGGTCATGGAGTCCGTACCAAAATCCTTCAAATCTGACTCCGACTCCAACTCCTCAGTTTATGGAACCTCCGACTCCAGGTACCCAAAATTGCTTCCGACTCCAACTCCACAAATCTGACTCCACAGACCTGGCAGGGTCATGGAGTCCGTACCAAAATCCTTCAAATCTGACTCCGACTCCAACTCCTCAGTTTATGGACCCCCCGACTCCAGCTCCGACTCCAGGTACCCAAAATTGCTTCCGACTCCACGAATCTGACTCCACAGACTTGGCAGGGTCATGGAGTCAGAACATAAATCCTCTGCACCAACTCCTCAGTTTATGGTCCCTCCGGCTCTGACTCCCGACTGTAGGTGCCTAAAATTGCTTCCGACTCCACAAATCTGACTCCACAGACCTGGCAGGGTCATGGAGTCCGTACCAAAATCCTTCAAATCTGACTCTGACTCCAACTCCTCAGTTTATGGACCCCCCGACTCCAGCTCCGACTCCAGGTGCCCAAAATTGCTTCCGACTCCACAAATCTGACTCCACAGACCTGGCAGGGTCATGGAGTCCGTACCAAAATCCTTCAAATCTGACTCCGACTCCAACTCCTCAGTTTATGGTCCCCCCGACTCCAGCTCCGACTCCAGGTGCCCAAAATTGCTTCCGACTCCACTAATCTGACTCCAAAGGCCTGGCAGGGTTATGGACTCCATGCATAAATCCTTTGACTCCAACTCCTCAGTTTATGGTCCCTCCGGCTCCGACTCCAGGTACCCAAAATTGCTTCCGACTCCAAGCCCGGAAACCCTTCGCTGTTTGGCTCTGAGCGTTCCAGGTCACTGCTGTTTCTGGAGCCCAAAGTCTCTCGCCCGACTTCTCCGAAAATCAGGAATCTGTTCTTTATATTTCCCGTAGCTCTCGCACTGCTGCACATTCAGGGGAAACATCTAGTAAATAAAGACAGTAATTCAAATATAAAATTTTAGATTCTGGTGAAATATAAAACTTTGAAAATTCAAGCCCTTTCCATGACATTTGTAACAGTCCCCAACATTATATTCCCTAATGAAACAGATACGGCTAAATAAGGTTCCATTACAAATCAATGCTAAATTCAAGGTTAGATATAATCTTAATTACATTAAAGGACATATAAACCCTACAATTCCTTACCAGGTATATAAGTTGGGCACCCCCCCCCCTATTTATACTACATACAGCCTCTCCATTCGCAGCACCATCACATTTTCCTAAAACAAATAGCAGCTTTCCCCCGGAGCTTCTTTCTACACTTCCACTGCATGCTTGGAAATGTAGTTTTATATTACCTTGGCTGTAGGCTAATTGTTAATTGAGTATTAGTATAACGAATAGATGAATATTCTGAGGCCATTTGCAATTGGTCTTCATTTTTTATTATTGGTAGTTTGTTAGTTATTTCATTTGATGTTTCAGCAGCTATCTGGTTGCTAGGGTCCAAGTTACCTTAGCAACCAGGGAGTGGTTTGGATGAGGGACAGGTATATGAATAGGGGAGGGGCTGAATAGAAAGATAAGGAATAAAAAGTAACAATAACAATAAAACTGGAGCCTCACAGAGCAATAGGGTTTGGCTGCCGGGGTCAGTGACCCCCATTTGAAAGCTGCAAAGAGTCAGAAGAAGAAGGCAAATAATTACCCCCCCCCCCAATCATTGCACCCTAGGGAGCTGCCTGCCCCTGAGGTTGAAGGTTTGGCTTATGGTTCTGGGTCAGATTCAGACTAAATGGCATTAGAGAGTGAGCTCTTGTGATAGGAACATTAGATTGTAAGCTCTTGTGAGAAGCCATTAGGTACGTGAAGCAACACAGTAACACTCTCTATATTCACCACAAATATAGTCTCTGGCAATATCCCGAAATCCTGTGAAATGGGAACAATTAGGAGCTGATACACCCACATGCCTAATATAATAACTCATATTAAAGGGGAACTAAACCCTGCGGCACAGCGCGGCTCAACCAAACGTTACTCAGCTGTTGCCGGACTACAAATCCCAGAATAATGTAACATATAATGAAGAGTGAGGCATGCTGGGAGCTGTAGTCCAGCAACATCAGGGCTGTATTCTTAAAGCAATATTGCCCAATAAAACTGCATTAAAATGCAAGAAATCCCCCAATGAGAATCCCAGCTGATGTGAGTAAATCCGGCTCCCTGTTCTCTGTTCCTGCAATTGGAGTTGGGAGCAATAAGCACAGTTTCCCAGCACTGAACAAGTCTGTCCCTTTATCCCCATGTCTGATTCCTGTGCCATATAATGAGGGGAAAATGCCATCATTATCTCTATATGTAAGGTACCAGCAAGGGGCCTGACACAGTGCTGGGAATCAGCATTCTCATTGGTCACTTCTCTTGCACTTACACTCACATTGTTGCTCAGTAGAATTCTCATTGGGGAATTTCCTTGCATCTAGAATTACGACTATAGCAACACTAGGGGGCGCAGTGGGACAGCGTTATGGTTGGGTTTACTTCCCCTTTAAACAGCAGAACCTGGCATTTTTGCCTTATTTCATGATGATAGAATTTCTTTATTATTGATGTGACTAATAAAGATACATGAGAAATAAACTCTAAAGGGGCACTAAGCCCAAGTGTATTACTAGGGTGCCATAGGAAACATATTTGCTGTATTAGCCCACACCCACCTTCTATTCATTCCTATGGGATTATTAGAAAATTAGTACTCAATAAATACACTTCTAAAAACCCCATAGGAATGAATAGAAGGTGGGTGAGTAATTATGTATTTAGCTCTAAACCCACTTAGGGGCAGATTTCTCATGTCTGTGGGATAATTAGAAGCTTAATTATTGTAACCCCTATGGAGTTGCCATCTGATAAATGTGCTTCTATATATCCCATAGGAAAATGAAAGATTTAGAAATAAGATTTATATTTACATGAGAGAGAGGAATCAGTCTGGTTCCAGAGGAGCCGCACCCAGTAGGCTGCCCATAAGGGTCCTGCTAAGGCCCACAATAGTATGCTAAGGATTTGCCTGCCAGGCACAGATACATGCATTGGGATATGTGCCACCTAGTGGATAATCGCGGAGTTGCAGCCTCTGTCTATTAATTCTGCTTTACATGTAAGTACATTATCCTTATGGGGAAAGATCCATTTACAGAAGAATATAATGTGAGATTCGTTTATTAACTCTGTGCCTTGTCTAAATCCCATTTACACCCATTTGGGCAAATTATCTGTACTTGGGCAAAAAATTTTAGATTTTATTTATGACAGGGCAGTTAATGGGGGGGGGGGGGCAAGCAGGGTCGGAAAATAGCAGGAAGGAGCAGACTGGGATCTGTAGCCTCATGTAAAAAAAACATTGGTCAAAGCACCCCCACCCCACTAACACCCAGAGGCACATTGACCCCCCCAACCCCACTAACACCCAGAGGCACAGTGACCCCCCCACCCCACTAACACCCAGAGGCACAGTGACCCCCCAACCCCACTAACACCCAGAGGCACAGTGACCCCCCCACCCCACTAACACCCAGAGGCACAGTGACCCCCCCACCCCACTAACACCCAGAGGCACAGTGACCCCCCAACCCCACTAACACCCAGAGGCACAGTGACCCCCCAACCCCACTAACACCCAGAGGCACAGTGACCCCCCCACCCCACTAACACCCAGAGGCACAGTGACCCCCCAACCCCACTAACACCCAGAGGCACAGTGACCCCCCAACCCCACTAACACCCAGGGGCACAGTGACCCCCCCCCCACTAACACCCAGAGGCACAGTGACCCCCCAACCCCACTAACACCCAGAGGCACAGTGACCCCCCCACCCCACTAACACCCAGAGGCACAGTGACCCCCCCACCCCACTAACACCCAGAGGCACAGTGACCCCCCCACTAACACCCAGAGGCGCAGTGACCCCCCCCACTAACACACAGAGGCGCAGTGACCCCCCCCCACTAACACCCAGAGGCACAGTGACCCCCCCCACTAACACCCAGAGGCACAGTGACCCCCCCACCCCACTAACACCCAGAGGCACAGTGACCCCCCCACCCCACTAACACCCAGAGGCACAGTGACCCCCCCACTAACACCCAGAGGCGCAGTGACCCCCCCCACTAACACACAGAGGCGCAGTGACCCCCCCACTAACACCCAGAGGCACAGTGAACCCCCCACTAACACCCAGAGGCGCAGTGACCCCCCCCCACTAACACCCAGAGGCACAGTGACCCCCCCCACTAACACCCAGAGGCACAGTGACCCCCCACTAACACCCAGAGGCGCAGTGACCCCCCCCCACTAACACACAGAGGCACAGTGACCCCCCCACCCCACTAACACCCAGAGGCACAGTGACCCCCCCACCCCACTAACACCCAGAGGCACAGTGACCCCCCCAACCCCACTAACACCCAGAGGCACAGTGACCCCCCCAACCCCACTAACACCCAGAGGCACAGTGACCCCCCCACCCCACTAACACCCAGAGGCACAGTGACCCCCCCACTAACACCCAGAGGCACAGTGACCCCCCCACTAACACCCAGAGGCACAGTGACCCCCCCCACTAACACACAGAGGCACAGTGACCCCCCCACCCCACTAACACCCAGAGGCACAGTGACCCCCCCACCCCACTAACACCCAGAGGCACAGTGACCCCCCCACCCCCACTAACACCCAGAGGCACAGTGACCCCCCAACCCCACTAACATCCAGAGGCACAGTGACCCCCCCAACCCCACTAACACCCAGAGGCACAGTGACCCCCCAACCCCACTAACACCCAGAGGCACAGTGACCCCCCAACCCCACTAACATCCAGAGGCACAGTGACCCCCCCAACCCCACTAACACCCAGAGGCACAGTGACCCCCCAACCCCACTAACACCCAGAGGCACAGTGACCCCCCCAACCCCACTAACACCCAGAGGCACAGTGACCCCCCCACCCCACTAACACCCAGAGGCACAGTGACCCCCCCACCCCACTAACACCCAGAGGCACAGTGACCCCCCAACCCCACTAACACCCAGAGGCACAGTGACCCCCCCACCCCACTAACACCCAGAGGCACAGTGACCCCCCAACCCCACTAACATCCAGAGGCACAGTGACCCCCCAACCCCACTAACATCCAGAGGCACAGTGACCCCCCAACCCCACTAACATCCAGAGGCACAGTGACCCCCCAACCCCACTAACATCCAGAGGCACAGTGACCCCCCCACCCCACTAACACCCAGAGGCACAGTGACCCCCCCCCACTAACACCCAGAGGCACAGTGACCCCCCCACCCCACTAACACCCAGAGGCACAGTGACCCCCCCCCCACTAACACCCAGAGGCACAGTGACCCCCCCAACCCCACTAACACCCAGAGGCACAGTGACCCCCCCAACCCCACTAACACCCAGAGGCACAGTGACCCCCCCAACCCCACTAACACCCAGAGGCACAGAGACCCCCCCACCCCACTAACACCCAGAGGCACAGAGACCCCCCCACCCCACTAACACCCAGAGGCACAGAGACCCCCCCAACCCCACTAACACCCAGAGGCACAGAGACCCCCCCACCCCACTAACACCCAGAGGCACAGTGACCCCCCCACCCCACTAACACCCAGAGGCACAGAGACCCCCCCACCCCACTAACACCCAGAGGCACAGTGACCCCCCCAACCCCACTAACACCCAGAGGCACAGAGACCCCCCCACCCCACTAACACCCAGAGGCACAGTGACCCCCCCCCACTAACACCCAGAGGCACAGTGACCCCCCCAACCCCACTAACACCCAGAGGCACAGTGACCCCCCCCACTAACACCCAGAGGCACAGTCTTCCCTTTATCCTCTCATTGGTTACTTTCATTTCCTGTGATTGGCTGGTAACTGCGGATGGTACCCTCATGTTTACAGAGGCGATTTTTTATTGGTCTATTTATCTGCCCCACGCTGCGCCACAAGGACACTTTGCGCCGTATTATTCTCCTTTACTGTCACATACAAACCAACCTTGCACCAATTGGGATTCTATTAGGGGGCGAGTTACTGTGTCCCCAGAAACGATGCCGCGGCAGCACCCGCAATTAGGACTTGGATAAGTAGTTAAACCACATTCTTGTCTTTAGGTTTAGTGTGTCCTTTAAAATTTACCTTTTCTATAGGTCAGAACTCATCACTCATTTCAAGTCTCCGCCCCTCCGGCCCCTCCCTCTCACATTCCTGTCTCTCAGCCACTCACGGTGCGGCCCGAGGAGGAGGGATTTCTTTAAGGTTATAGAGGAAGCAGACGCCGGGCCCCCCAATCCCCCTGAGCCCCCCACTACTATGGGCTCTGCTACCTCTATAGTTCCTTAACCCTGGTGAACTGACTCTTGGGGGGGGGAGCTTGGGGTCTGTAGGAACAGCCCTATTGGGGGCAGAACAGCCCTATTGGGTTTATTTCATGGTTAAATTATTCCCTTTTCTCTGTAATAATAAAACAGTACCTGTACTTGATCCCAACTAAGATATAATTACCCCTTATTGGGGGCAGAACAGCCCTATTGGGTTTATTTCATGGTTAAATGATTCCCTTTTCTCTGTAATAATAAAACAGTACCTGTACTTGATCCCAACTAAGATATAATTACCCCTTATTGGGGCAGAACAGCCCTATTGGGTTTATTTCATGGTTAAATGATTCCCTTTTCTCTGTAATAATAAAACAGTACCTGTACTTGATCCCAACTAAGATATAATTACCCCTTATTGGGGCAGAACAGCCCTATTGGGTTTATTTAATGGTTAAATGATTCCCTTTTCTCTGTAATAATGAAACAGTACCTGTACTTGATCCCAACTAAGATATAATTACCCCTTATTGGGGCAGAACAGCCCTATTGGGTTTATTTAATGGTTAAATGATTCCCTTTTCTCTGTAATAATAAAACAGTACCTGTACTTGATCCCAACTAAGATATAATTACCCCTTATTGGGGCAGAACAGCCCTATTGGGTTTATTTAATGGTTAAATGATTCCCTTTTCTCTGTAATAATAAAACAGTACCTGTACTTGATCCCAACTAAGATATAATTACCCCTTATTGGGGGCAGAACAGCCCTATTGGGTTTATTTCATGGTTAAATGATTCCCTTTTCTCTGTAATAATAAAACAGTACCTGTACTTGATCCCAACTAAGATATAATTACCCCTTATTGGGGGCAGAACAGCCCTATTGGGTTTATTTCATGGTTAAATGATTCCCTTTTCTCTGTAATAATAAAACAGTACCTGTACTTGATCCCAACTAAGATATAATTACCCCTTATTGGGGCAGAACAGCCCTATTGGGTTTATTTAATGGTTAAATGATTCCCTTTTCTCTGTAATAATAAAACAGTACCTGTACTTGATCCCAACTAAGATATAATTACCCCTTATTGGGGCAGAACAGCCCTATTGGGTTTATTTAATGGTTAAATGATTCCCTTTTCTCTGTAATAATAAAACAGTACCTGTACTTGATCCCAACTAAGATATAATTACCCCTTATTGGGGGCAGAACAGCCCTATTGGGTTTATTTCATGGTTAAATGATTCCCTTTTCTCTGTAATAATAAAACAGTACCTGTACTTGATCCCAACTAAGATATAATTACCCCTTATTGGGGGCAGAACAGCCCTATTGGGTTTATTTCATGGTTAAATGATTCCCTTTTCTCTGTAATAATAAAACAGTACCTGTACTTGATCCCAACTAAGATATAATTACCCCTTATTGGGGGCAGAACAATCCTTTGATTTATGTTTAAATAATATTTGATTTGCCAGTGATTCAAATTACGGAAAAACCCCTTATCCAGAAAACCTCAGACTTGCACAAAGTCCACACTGGCCACGGTGCATTTCATAGTATTTAATACAAATCTATTATACACTATATCATTTTTTGCTTTAATGATTAATTAACAAGTTTCCTTAAACAAACACTTTTCCTGCTACAAACACACTCGTTTATTTGCCCCGACAAACATGAATTAACCCTTTAATGTTGTACACATTTATATAATGAAACCTTAACCCAACAGGTATATATTATACATAGACTGCAGTTTAGTGCAGCACTGCGCCCTCTGGTGGCAGTGGATAAATGGGCTGATTTGAGCTACAATGGCCCAGGGATGCTGGGGATGGAAGTCTGACCGCAGGTAGGGGTTAATAAAGTGCCCCCCCCCCCCCCCCGGGGCTATAGGGCACGATATGAAACAGAATTGAGTCAGAAAAGGCTGTGATTCCAGAATGTTCTGCTTTAATTTTCATTTCCTCCATTGTAATTATTTACTGCTTTAAAATAAATGACTAAACCGATCCAGATCACATACATAATGAGCCCCAGCACCAGAGCCGCCATGTTCAGGGTGAACGCCATGCGGGAATCACGTGCAGCCGAGGTCATATCCCCTCGAGTTATATCTTCCTGGGTCTGAAAAAAAATATATGAGCGTCATATATCTGATTATTGTTATTTCATTCAAATAAACAATCATTGACACCCTTATAATCCCACTGTATAAATTAAACCCCTATAATCCCACTGTATAAGCGCTACACCCCCTATAATCCCACTGTATAAACGCTATACCCCCTATAATCCCACTGTATATGTGCTACATCCCCTATAATCCCACTGTATATACACTACATCCCCTATAATCCCACTGTATATACGCTACATCCCCTATAATCCCACTGTATATACACTACATCCCCTATAATCCCACTGTATATGCACTACATCCCCTATAATCCCACTGTATAAGCGCTACACCCCCTATAATCCCACTGTATATGCGCTACACCCCCTATAATCCCACTGTATATGCACTACATCCCCTATAATCCCACTGTATATACACTACATCCCCTATAATCCCACTGTATATGCGCTACACCCCCTATAATCCCACTGTATATGCGTTACACCCCCTATAATCCCACTGTATATGCGCTGCACCCCTATAATCCCACCGTATATGCACTACACCCCCTATAATCCCACTGTATATGCGCTACACCCCCTATAATCCCACTGTATATGCGCTACACCCCTTTATATGCACTACACCCCCCTATAATCCCACTGTATATGCGCTACACCCCCTATAATCCCACTGTATATGCACTACACCCCCTATAATCCCACTGTATATGCCCTACACGCCCTATAATCCCACTGTATATGCGCTACACCCCCTATAATCCCACTGTATATGCACTACACCCCCTATAATCCCACTGTATATGCGCTACACCCCTATAATTCCACTGTATATGCGCTACATCCCCTATAATCCCACTGTATATGCGCTCCACCCCCTATAATCCCACTGTATATGCGCTACACCCCCTATAATCCCACTGTATATGCACTACACCCCCTATAATCCCACTGTATATGCGCTACACCCCTATAATTCCACTGTATATGCGCTACATCCCCTATAATCCCACTGTATATGCGCTACACCCCCTATAATCCCACTGTATATGCGCTACACCCCTATAATCCCACTGTATATGTGCTACACCCCTATAATCCCACTGTATATGCACTACACCCCCTAAAATCCCACTGTATATGTGCTACACCCCCTAAAATCCCATGGTATATGTGCTACAACCCCTATAATCCCACTGGATATGCCCTACACCCCCTATAATCCCACTGTATATGCGCTACACCCCTATAATTCCACTGTATATGCGCTACACCCCTATAATTCCACTGTATATGCGCTACATCCCCTATAATCCCACTGTATATGCACTACACCCCCTATAATCCCACTGTATATGCACTACACCCCCTATAATCCCACTGTATATGCACTACACCCCCTAAAATCCCACTGTATATGCGCTACACCCCCTAAAATCCCATGGTATATGTGCTACATCCCCTATAATCCCACTGTATATGCCCTACACCCCCTATAATCCCACTGTATATGCCCTACACCCCCTATAATCCCACTGTTTATGCGCTACACCCCTAAAATCCCATGATATATACAGTGGCCACCAGAAGCCACTTTCTCTATTCTGACCCGATCCATTCTCAGAGCCCAGTTACCTTGCAGGAGAAGACAAGGACAGCGATGCCAATGGGAAAGCAGCAGCAGAGGAGGTTGGCAATGGAGCACCCCATATAATCCTTGTAGTTACGCTGGGGGGGTGCAATGACAGTCGGCTGGGTGTTGATCACAACATTCTGTTGAGAAGCTGGGGGGGGCTGGGTAAGATCCCCAGTGGGTTTTACATTTGAGTAAAGTGTAGGGTAAACGTGATTTAGAATCTGGTCAGAGTTTTCTCCTTGATAATCCATGTTGGGGGCCTTCAGCGCTTTCTCCAATGGGTCAGAGTTGGAACTGATGGATCAGCATAAACCAAGCAAATGTATCTACTGAAACCCAATCCCAGCTCAGCGTCTCTTCCCAACGACCAGTGGCGCCCAATGACTTGGTACCTGCAGCCCCAGCCTTTATGGGGAGCCCCCACACCCACAAACTGGGCACCATAATAAGGAAATAGTCTTCTTTAAATGACAGTAAACGCCCTATAAACATTAGTTATTATTTTAGTGAATAATTATCCATGGAGTGTGTGTGTATGTGTGTGTATGTGTGTGTGTGTCTTGCCCTGGGTGTGATATATATTAACCCATTAGGCTATAGGAGAGCAGAGAGCTATAGGACTGATCTCTAGAAAGAGAAGATAATGTGGTGTAAATTGCCACCAACCAACCACAGCTCTGTGCCCCCTTTGCAATTTGGGGGCTCATTAAACCTGCACCCCCAGATTTATTCCCCAGTAGGGATTTGCAACAGGCAAACATGAGATATCAGAGCCGGAAAGAGGACAGATTGGAGAAACCAGTAATGGTGCCATCATCATACAGACTTTACACCCTCTAGTTTTCCCCAGTTTTTTCCCATTATTGGCAGCAAAGATGTTCCTGGTCGAGGCGGCTGAAAGCCAAATTGTAGGGGGCGAGGTACAAAGCAGATGTATATAAACCCCTCCAGCATTTTGGAAAAAGGTAGAGTAACCAGACAGTAGTTGATTGAAGAGCTGGGATGGGGCAGATGGGGCAATTAGTTATTGTCCAGCTCTAAATGAGGGGAAAGTGTATTGGAAGTGAGTGGAGGAGGTTTTAGGGTTAAGTGGGCAAGTTCTGGGGTTAGAGCAGACCAGAAGGTTGCTCATGTCATCTATGGTTGCAAGGGCAGGAGTTGGGGGTAGATATATCTGTGCCGCTGGGTATATTGGTTTCCTAATGGAATGGTCTCTATTCTGGGGTTGGGGAGGTGAGCAGGGCCTTGAGCAATGGCAGCAGTGGGGAAATGTTGGGGGCACAGAAGGGAATTAATTGCACCAAACAAGTGTTGGGGTTCAGAGGACAGAGGGGAGTTAAGAGGGGGGTACACGTCGGATGCAGGGAGTTGGGCCGGTGCCAAGGCTGGGGGCTCAATGGCAAGAGCTGAGAAGAAGACATCACTATAGAGGGGAGCCTCCATATTCAGAAAGGAGAGGGTGTAATGTGTAAGAGGTTAGGGGCGGGCCTAGGGGTGGGTCTAGGGGCAGGTCTAGGGGTGGGCCTAGGGGCAGGTCTAGGGGCGGGCCTTGCTGACAACTGTAATGGGTTAACTGCATAAAATCCTTCTAGAGTGAAGTCATAATGATGGGGCACAAGATGGTGAGATGGAAGGAAAGTTGGAGATGCTCAGATAGAGATAAAAAAAAGAAAAGAAAAAGTCCATTTATTTTTACTTCTAGATTTTAGAGATTTATAAAAGGGTTTTTACCAGTACTACATTCAGATTTTGAGAAATTCTCCCCGAAAAATGTGAGTTTTTCAAAAATAGCTCCCATAATTTGTGATTTATTAACATTTAGTTAAATTCGGCCATTGAGTCCTGTGCAGGTTTAGAATAGCAGAGAAATAGAATAGTCAGTGGCAGCCTGTCCTTGGCACATTTTCAAGGGGAAGTTAATCCCATCATTGTTTTCTATTTTATCCAGTTTCAAGGGGAAGTTAATCCCATCATTGTTTTCTATTTTATCCAGTTTCAAGGGGAAGTTAATCCCATCATTGTTTTCTATTTTATCCAGTTTCAAGGGGAAGTTAATCCCATCATTGTTTTCTATTTCACACAGTTTCAAGGGGAAGTTAATCCCATCATTGTTTTCTATTTTACCCAGTTTCAAGGGGAAGTTAATCCCATCATTGTTTTCTATTTTATCCAGTTTCAAGGGGAAGTTAATCCCATCATTGTTTTCTGTTTCACACAGTTTCAAGGGGAAGTTAATCCCATCATTGTTTTCTGTTTCACACAGTTTCAAGGGGAAGTTAATCCCATCATTGTTTTCTATTTTATCCAGTTTCAAGGGGAAGTTAATCCCCTCATTGTTTTCTGTTTCACACAGTTTCAAGGGGAAGTTAATCCCATCATTGTTTTCTATTTCACCCAGTTTCAAGGGGAAGTTAATCCCATCATTGTTTTCTATTTTATCCAGTTTCAAGGGGAAGTTAATCCCATCATTGTTTTCTATTTTATCCAGTTTCAAGGGGAAGTTAATCCCATCATTGTTTTCTATTTTATCCAGTTTCAAGGGGAAGTTAATCCCATCATTGTTTTCTGTTTCACCCAGTTTCAAGGGGAAGTTAATCCCATCATTGTTTTCTATTTTACCCAGTTTCAAGGGGAAATTAATTCCATCATTGTTCATTGTTCAATGCTTTATATGCGCTACACCCCCTATAATCCCACTGTATATGCGCTACACCCCCTATAATCCGACTGTATATGCACTACACCCCTATAATCCCACTGTATATGCGCTACACCCCTATAATCCCACTGTATATGTGCTACACCCCCCTATAATCCCACTGTATATGCGCTACACCCCCTATAATCCCACTGTATATGCGCTACACCCCCTATAATCCCACTGTATATGTGCTACATCCCCTATAATCCCACTGTATATGTGCTACACCCCCTATAATCCCACTGAATATGTGCTACACCCCCTATAATCCCACTGTATATGCGCTACATCCCCTATAATCCCACTGTATATGCGCTACACCCCCTATAATCCCACTGTATATGCGCTACACCCCCTATAATCCCACTGTATATGCGCTACACCCCCTATAATCCGACTGTATATGCACTACACCCCTATAATCCCACTGTATATGCGCTACACCCCTATAATCCCACTGTATATGTGCTACACCCCCCTATAATCCCACTGTATATGCGCTACACCCCCTATAATCCCACTGTATATGCGCTACACCCCCTATAATCCCACTGTATATGTGCTACATCCCCTATAATCCCACTGTATATGTGCTACACCCCCTATAATCCCACTGAATATGTGCTACACCCCCTATAATCCCACTGTATATGCGCTACATCCCCTATAATCCCACTGTATATGCGCTACACCCCCTATAATCCCACTGTATATGCGCTACACCCCCTATAATCCCACTGTATATGCGCTACACCCCCTATAATCCCACTGTATATGCGCTACACCCCCTATAATCCCACTGTATATGTGCTACACCCCCTATAATCCCACTGTATATGTGCTACATCCCCTATAATCCCACTGTATATGCGCTACATCCCCTATAATCCCACTGTATATGTGCTACACCCCTATAATCCCACTGTATATGCGCTACATCCCCTATAATCCCACTGTATATGTGCTACACCCCCTATAATCCCACTGTATATGCGCTACATCCCCTATAATCCCACTGTATATGTGCTACACCCCTATAATCCCACTGTATATGCGCTACATCCCCTATAATCCCACTGTATATGTGCTACACCCCCTATCCCACTGTATATGTGCTACATCCCCTATAATCTCACTGTATATGTGCTACACTCCCTATAATCCCACTGTATATGTGCTACATCCCCTATAATCCCACTGTATATGCGCTACATCCCCTATAATCCCACTGTATATGTGCTACACCCCTATAATCCCACTGTATATGCGCTACATCCCCTATAATCCCACTGTATATGTGCTACACCCCCTATAATCCCACTGTATATGTGCTACATCCCCTATAATCCCACTGTATATGTGCTACACCCCCTATAATCCCACTGTATATGTGCTACACCCCCTATAATCCCACTGTATATGCGCTACATCCCCTATAATCCCACTGTATATGTGCTACACCCCCTATAATCCCACTGTATATGCGCTACACCCCCTATAATCCCACTGTATATGCGCTACACCCCCTATAATCCCACTGTATATGTGCTACATCCCCTATAATCCCACTGTATATGTGCTACACCCCTATAATCCCACTCTATATGCGCTACACCCCCTATAATCCCACTGTATATGCGCTACATCCCCTATAATCCCACTGTATATGCGCTACATCCCCTATAATCCCACTGTATATGTGCTACATCCCCTATAATCCCACTGTATATGTGCTACACCCCCTATAATCCCACTGTATATGTGCTACACCCCCTATAATCCCACTGTATATGCGCTACATCCCCTATAATCCCACTGTATATGCGCTACACCCCCTATAATCCCACTGTATATGTGCTACACCCCTATAATCCCACTGTATATGCGCTACATCCCCTATAATCCCACTGTATATGCGCTACACCCCCTATAATCCCACTGTATATGCGCTACATCCCCTATAATCCCACTGTATATGCGCTACACCCCCTATAATCCCACTGTATATGTGCTACACCCCTATAATCCCACTGTATATGCGCTACATCCCCTATAATCCCACTGTATATGTGCTACACCCCCTATAATCCCACTGTATATGTGCTACACCCCCTATAATCCCACTGTATATGTGCTACACCCCCTATAATCCCACTGTATATGCGCTACATCCCCTATAATCCCACTGTATATGCGCTACACCCCCTATAATCCCACTGTATATGCGCTACACCCCCTATAATCCCACTGTATATGTGCTACATCCCCTATAATCCCACTGTATATGCGCTACACCCCCTATAATCCCCCTGTATATGCACTACACCCCCCATAATCCCACTGTATATGCGCTACATCCCCTATAATCCCACTGTATATGTGCTACATCCCCTATAATCCCACTGTATATGCACTACACCCCCTATAATCCCACTGTATAAGCGCTACACCCCCTATAATCCAACTGTATATGCGCTACACCCCTATAATCCCACTGTATATGTGCTACACCCCCTATAATCCCACTGTATATGTGCTACACCCCCTATAATCCAACTGTATATGCGCTCCACCCCCTATAATCCCACTGTATATGCGCTACACCCCTATAATCCAACTGTATATGCGCTCCACCCCCTATAATCCCACTGTATATGTGCTATACCCCTATAATCCCACTGTATATGCGCTATACCCTTATAATCCCACTGTATATGTGCTACACCCCCTATAATCCCACTGTATATGTGCTACACCCCCTATAATCCCACTGTATATGTGCTTGGTCAAAATACCAAATTTGCCCCCCCCATTGCCCTCTATGGGAATTGCGTTGCCTTTTCTGGAGCTTTCCATGGAACTCAGTGGGAAGGGGAGTGGCCGAATGCAGGAAGAACTGTGTTTGTGGGAAAGGCACAGGTTTGGTGCTGCATTCTGGGGTGCAAAGGCCAACACCGATGGGTGCTAAGCAAGGGGCAGTTTGCACCCTACCCTGCATTTCATAAAGTTTACTGAGTTGGTTATGTTTGAACAGATGTACGGGCTCTTTCACCCACGACAAGAAGGGAATGAAAAAAAGCTGATTCAGTTTGCATCATTTATTGATAATTTTGCCTCAGAATTCTGCCCCAAAGGAAACCATTAGTCTTGCTCTAGAAAGAACATCTACTGGTTCCCGGGCCTCATGGAATTTCTACCCTACCGTCACGTAACCGTTATTGACCTACAACTCCCAGAGGACAATACCGCGCCCACCCCTGGTCAGTAATCGACAAAAAGTTGTGTCCTGGAACTCATCTGATGGGGTTTCTATTAACCATAGTATTCGTAAGGTGTAGAGGAACCGGGTGTAGAAGAATCGGGGGAACCGTACATATCGAGGGCATAAATGGTATAACTGATCCACACCAGGTTTGCAACAAGCCCCAGCCCCAGGGCCACCATGTTCAGGGTAAATGCCGTACGGGAATCACTTGCGGCGGTGATCATGTCGCCTCGACTTATATCGTCCCGGGTCTGAAAAAAATAGGAAGTCATATGTATGATTAAACAGCCATGTTGTTTATTACAGGGAGTGCTGAGGGATCTCTAGCTCCATCCTAAACTCCCCCATTCTAGTTCCCTCCATTATTACGCAGTCATTTCCTGACCAACTGACCCAATTGTTCTTTATAATGAAAAGGGGACATAGTTCAGTTGTAACGAAATGGGCAATGTCTTGAGCAATGTCAATAGTGGGTGCAGGGAGCACTGGGGGCATAGGGAGGTAACTGGGGTAACAAAGGAGTGCTGGGGTTTAGGGAACAGAGAGGAGATGAGAGAAGACTACAGCTGTGTAGCCAGAGAAAGAGATCTGTTGTAGTAGGAGAAGCATGAAGTGTAGGAAGCCAGGACTAGTTAGTGATTTCCCTCAGGAGCATCAGGAGTATCTTTAGAAGGAGTCAAGAGTTGGGCTTAAGATTGGGGTTTTATTGCCAAGAGCTGACGAGGGGACATCAATATTAGAGGAGAAGCTGCCTTCTTTGGAAATGGAAAAGAGAGAAGAAAATGTGAGGGAGTTTGGGAGTGAGTGATACTGAGAATTGTAGTCAACTGGATGAAGTGATGGTGAGAAGTGATAGTGATGGTGAGAAGTGACAGTGATGGTGAGAAGTAAAGTGATGGTGAGAAGTGATAGTGATGGTGAGAAGTGATAGTGATGGTGAGAAGTGATAGCGATGGTGAGAAGTGACAGTGATGGTGAGAAGTGACAGCGATGGTGAGAAGTGATAGTGATGGTGAGAAGTGACAGCGATGGTGAGAAGTGATAGTGATGGTGAGAAGTGATAGTGATGGTGAGAAGTGATAGCGATGGTGAGAAGTGACAGTGATGGTGAGAAGTGACAGCGATGGTGAGAAGTGATTGTGATGGTGAGAAGTGATAGCGATGGTGAGAACTGATAGTGATGGTGAGAAGTGACAGTGATGGTAAGAAGTAAAGTGATGGTGAGAAGTGATGGTGAGAAGTGATAGTGATGGTGAGAAGTGATAGCAATGGTGAGAAGTGATAGTGAGATGTGATAGTGATGGTGAGAAATGAAAGTGAAGGCTGGCAAGAAAGTAGGTGATGCTCAAAAAGATGAAAGGAGAATTTAGCAGTGTTGGAAGAAAAACAAGGATGGGAGAATATAAGAGTAACTTTCAATGTTAACAGGGTGTTCAACATAGATTGTCAGTAGAAATGTTGAAGGCACCAAGAATGACAGCTTGTGTGTCACAAGAGAGACAGCAAGGGGAAGTCAAGACAGGTTTAGAGAGATCAAGAAATATAGAAGAGGGGCTAGGGGGAGTGTATAGCACACACATGATACAGCAAGTAGAAGAAGCAAGTAGAAGAGCTTAAAGTCTAAACCTACTGAAAGTGGAGCTTACATTGGAACGGGCAGTAGGCAGTGTCCATAGACACGAGTAAAGTTTGAGTAATAGCAAGAAGATAAAGAATTTGGAGATAAAAAGATCAAGTATGGCGGTGAGCGTATGAGAGATGAAACATTCCAGAGATTTCAGGAGAAAGTCATATAAAGAAGGGACAGACAGTAGATGACAGGAACTGGTACAGAACTGGTTTAGGTAGAGTAGAACATACCCCCTGTGAGCAACTAAGAGTAAACTCCTCTGCAAACAATACACTCACTGTGTGTCCTAGACAAATAGCTGGATCAGTTGGTTCTACCCTTGGGCACCATCTTCTCGATAGATCACGTTCTGATCAGCTAGGAGCTTTAACTCCTTACTCATCCAACCGATCTATCCCCATTCCTTTCCTTAAGAGATGCCCAGTGTAGTTACCTTGATAGAGAAGATGAGGGCAGCAATACCAATGGGAAAGCAGCAGCATAAAAGGTTGGCGATGGAGCACCCCATATAATCCTTGCAGACAGGCTGAGTTGGCATCACAGCAATCGATTGGGTGTTAATCACAACCGTCTGAGGCTCCGGGAAGGTCTGGCTAACATTAGCCGGGGGTGCTGCATGGATGGGATTCCTTGCCATTGGGATCTGGTTGGAATATGCACCTTGAAAATCCATTGTGGGATTCTGCGTTGATGGTGGATACATTTTTCAATGGGTCGTCTTCAAACTTCATATATCAAGTTCATCTGCTTAACCTCAATCTCAGCTCGGTATTTTAATAGATGGGCACACCCATAACATTTTAATATCTACCACGGGGGCATTTTATTTGATGGCCTCAGCGTTGGTCACGCCTAGTTAACTGATATTCATTATAAGGCCCTAGGGAAACCTTTTCTTTGAGTGGATCATTATCCAGGGACCAGAACAAGGAAATATACCCGTTTCATGCAACCTGATGCTTCCATACGTTTGAACTCATCAGGTTTCAAAAACTCATGAGAGAGAAGTACAAAACTTTCATTAATGATATAATTATAGTTAAATATCCAGTCAATTTGCCCGGTCTTCATGTGATTTTCAAAACTTAGACCCCCTGTGTGTGACCCGGATATATGTTTATGGAACCCACCATACGTATGCTTGGAGAACATGCAGGACCTTAGAGCTTCCAGGCAGAAGTGCTACCCAATGAACCCTCATGTTTCATAAAAGACTCCAAGAGAAGATAAGAGCAGCTATCCCCAGGGGGAGGCAGCAGACAATCATGTTGGCAGTGGAACATCCCAAATAATCCTTGAGGCACCATCACGTTGGGTTGGGTTGTCACCAAAAGCTTGAGCGATTGAGTGGGATTGGTTGCATCAGGATGTCGTTTCACTGCTGTCTAATTGGAACTTGCGCTTGGTTGGAATTCTTTTGGGGTGCATTCATTCTATATCAGGTTGGCAATGATAGAGGAAGAAATGATTAGCAGGACCAAGAACCAAGTGTATCTACTCCAACTTAACCCAAGTCGGTCAGTTGTGAACATCAACACCTTGGCGGTATTTTATCTACTGACCATACTACGGGTCACACCCACCATCCCTATGAACTGCTTTCCAATATTACAAAATAAAAAGAAATAGCCCATATGCCACAGCATGCCTAGGAACCCAACACCCTTGTGCATTTAAACAGCAAGGGGCAGAAACACAACTACATGAATCATTTACTGTAAACAGATGGAGGAAGGAAGGAGTTGTTTCTCTTTTTAATTTGCAGAATAAGAGGGTTCCATAAAACATACTGAATGGATTTATGTTCATTGTACTGGATCTAATAGAGAAGATATTATGATTTTCCGAACCCCAAAAAAGAGTTGGTAGAGACTGGAACCAATATTGTATTTACAAATGTCAGCACTTTGCCATCATGGAGTCCTCCTTGCGGAAAGATGGAAAATTTGGACTCCTTCATTCCAGGTCCTAGTCTTAGTTTGGACCTGGTTCTGTATATGGGGCATTGTGAAACCAGCAGGAACACCACCCAAGCAAGCAGCTCCAGGAGCAAAGCCCAATTCCCAAGCGGGAGGGACCGATGCACCTGTTCCGGATCACTCGTCACTCCATCTTCTCACACCCCGTAGGATTCATTCCATCTTCGTGTTCCTGTTTGAGAAAGAAATTATCTTTTATTTGCACCTTTATTATTTCCGAGAATCTCAGACAGAGGAAAAATATTGTGTTACATTCTTTGTCTCCGATAAAAGGGATCCGCCATTTGTATCTCATTTCATTTGCTGATCCCTCGGCCTCCGGTACAGGGATAATGCCTGTTCTTGTTTATATTCCAGGTAATGGGCGATAAATTCTCTCACTATTTAGAAGGACCCCTGAGGCGTGTGCCTTGGCACCCATTAGGTAGCAGGACCCCTGAGGTGTGTCCCTTGGCACCCATTAGGTAGCAGGACCCCTGAGGTGTGTCCCTGGGCATCCATTAGATTGCAGGACCACTGAGGTGTGTCCCTGGGCACCCATTAGGTAGCAGGACCCCTGAGGTGTGTCCCTGGGCATCCATTAGATTGCAGGACCCCTGAGGTGTGTCCCTTGGCACCCATTAGGTAGCAGGACCCCTGAGGTGTGTCCCTGGGCATCCATTAGATTGCAGGACCACTGAGGTGTGTCCCTGGGCACCCATTAGGTAGCAGGACACCTGAGGTGTGTCCCTGGGCACCCATTTGGTAGCAGGACCCCTGAGGTGTTTCCCTGGGCACCCATTAGGTAGCAGGACCCCTGAGGTGTGTCCCTGGGCACCCATTTGGTAGCAGGACCCCTGAGGTGTGTCCCCTGGCACCCATTAGGTAGCAGGACCCCTGAGGTGTGTCCCCGGGCACCCATTAGGTATCAGGACCCCTGAGGTGTGTCCCTGGGCACCCATTAGGTAGCAGGACCCCTGAGGTGTGTCCCTGGGCACCCATTAGGTAACAGAACCCCTGAGGTGTGTCCCTGGGCACACATTAGGTAGCAGGACCCCTGAGGTGTGTCCCTGGGCACCCATTAGGTATCAGGACCCCTGAGGTGTGTCCCTGGGCACCCATTAGGTAGCACGACCCCCGAGGTGTGTCCCTGGGCACCCATTAGATAGCAGGACCCCTGAGGTGTGTCCCTGGGCACCCATTAGGTAGCAGGACCCCTGAGGTGTGTCCCTGGGCACCCATTAGGTAGCAGGACCCCTGAGGTGTGTCCCTGGGCACCCATTAGGTAGAAGCACAGCTCATGCAAATCACAGTTGTTTTCCTCATTCTACTTAGTGAATATTTGAAAGTATATGGACACTGAGGGTAATTAGCACCTTCTCCCTCCCTGGATAGTAAATGTTTCCGTGTAGGTGTAACTCCCAGTAATAACTTACATGCCAACAATTAAATGAATACCCGGTGTAAATATGGTATCAAATTCCAGTTTACAAGTGAGCAAAAAGCAGTAACCCGCTACCCATTGGTACCTGTAACGTATCTCCAAGGCGAGGGCAAGGGGGGGTAACTTACAGAATCACAATCTGCTGTTACGAGTATTTCTTAATCCTGGGCAACACCTTTCAGCCCCCACTGAGCATGCTCCCTGGGCGTTACTAACGTCCCTCCCATGGCAACTGTTATAGTTGGTACATTAATTGGTCCATTTCCCAGCAGCACCTTCAGCCCCCACTGAGCATGCTCCCTGGGCGTTACTAACGTCCCTCCCATGGCAACTGTTATAGTTGGTACATTAATTGGTCCATTTCCCAGCAGCACCTTCAGCCCCCACTGAGCATGCTTCCTGGGCGTTACTAACGTCTCTCCCATAGCAACTGCTATAGTTGGTACATTAATTGGTCCATTTCCCAGCAGCACCTTCAGCCCCCACTGAGCATGCTCCCTGAGCGTTACTAACGTCCCTCCCATGGCAACTGTTATAGTTGGTACATTAATTGGTCCATTTCCCAGCAGCCCCTTCAGCCCCCACTGAGCATGCTCACTGAGCGTTACTAACGTCCCTCCCATGGCAACTGTTATAGTTGGTACATTAATTGGTCCATTTCCCAGCAGCACCTTCAGCCCCCACTGAATATGCTCCCTGGGCGTTACTAACGTCTCTCCCATAGCAACTGTTATAGTTGGTACATTAGTTGGTCCATTTCCCAGCAACACCTTCAGTCCCCACTTATTATGCTCCCTGGGCGTTACTAACGTCTCTCCCATAGCAACTGTTATAGTTGGTACATTAGTTGGCCCATTTCCAGGCAGCACCTTCAGCCCCTACCAAGCATGAGGATACTGGATAAGCTACTGGATTCCAATACTATGTCTTTGTGCTTGGTTTTATGCACAGTATATCTTGCAAGAAAAATGTAATTGCTTTCTATGAGAAGGTGAGCAGAAATCAAATCAATGGAGTGGCAGTGAATGTGATTTACTTGGATTTTGCTAAAGCATTTGATACAGTACCACACAAAAAAAGTTACTGATTAAACTAAGTAATATTGGCCTGGAATATAATATTTGTACTTAAGTAGAAAACTGGCTAAAGGATAGGTTACAAACAGCGGTGGTAAATATTTTCTGATTGGACCAGTGTCATTAGTAAAGCACCACAGGGGTCTGTCCAAAACTATAGGTTCCATGCAGGATCCTGCCACTTTGTAGAGATTGGACTAAATTGGAGAACTGGGCGGCAATCTGGCAAATGAGGTTTGGTGTTGATAAAAGCAGGGTTAAGTACTTGGGTAGAAATAACATAAATGTGAGTTTGGGGGCCTCCGTAATTAAGAAGGATTTGGGGATTTTTGTGGATGACAAGCTGTGTAACTCTAAGCAGCGTCAGTGGCTACTAAAGGGAATAAGTTACTTATATAAAAAGGCATTGACTCGAGAGAAGAAAACATAATTTTGTCTCTGTGTAGGTACCTGGTAAGGCCTCACCTTGAGTATGGGGGGCAGTTTGGGGCTCCAGTCCTGGACAGGGATATTAATAAACTGGAGGGAGTGATTTCCAGGTACCCAAGATCCATCAATACCCATAGAACAACTCGAAGGTGGGGGCAAGGCGGCCGCTGAAGGAATCACAACTGTTTCCAACGTTCTGAGGTCACTCCCCCCCGCGGCGTGCGAGCGTGCATGCGCATACATTTAAACTTCCATACGGAGCAGTGGGGAGAGGTCCCCATTGCTCTGTATGGGGGCAAAATGTCAAAATGTAGTTGCGGCGGGGCGGCATGCCACCCCTAAATTTCTGCCGCCCTAGGCCCGGGCCTTTGTGGCCTCTCCACAAATCCGGGCCTGCCCTGTCATTTACCAACATCTCAGCCTATCAGAATCATCCATCGAGGCCTTACTATTACTAACTGAAGCTACTTACTTTACTATTAGTAAGCTTTGTCAATGGGAACGTCCCCTTCAATAGCAGGTAAATGACTCTCAGTAGAGTAGATGAAGAGAATAATCAGAGGGAAGGGAACTGGGTTAGTAGGTCAGTAGGAGGTGGGGGGGGATTACTAACTATTATAACGTGAGCACGTGGCTT
This sequence comes from Xenopus tropicalis, assembly GCF_000004195.4. NCBI lineage: Eukaryota > Metazoa > Chordata > Amphibia > Anura > Pipidae > Xenopus > Xenopus tropicalis. Next base: position 129,276,342 of record NC_030683.2, on the reverse strand, counting down.
TTCTACCATAGTGAACACACCTTCATGTTTCCGGCAGAGCACAGGGAACAGCTTGGGGGTATCAGATTCCTCAGGTGACTTGCCCTTTTCTGTGAAATCAGTCAGTTGTGCGATAACCATTGATATTCAATGCTTTATCATTGCCCTAATGTTATATTGCACCCCCCCCACCCATTCACTACATGGTACAGTCTGCCTCTGGCTCCTCACTTACAGGCTCAATGGAAGAATCCATTTTTATGTGAAGCTGCATTTCCAACACCCCCTTATGCGTTGGTGCCAATGCCCCCCCCTTTGGAAAGCAAGTACTATGGCTGCCAAGCTGGAATCAGTGACATTTGCAACATTCATCTTATTGGATTTTTTTTTAGTAATGATTAGATATGGCAAAAAATGTCATGTCGTTAGGAAAATGTCCTTATTTCTAGATGCAAGGAAATCCCCCAATGAGAATTCTACTGAGCAACAATGTGACTGTAAGTGCAAGAGAAGTGACCAATGAGAATGCTGATTCCCAGGCCCCTTGCTGGTACCTTACATATAGAGATAATGATGGCATTTTCCCCTCATTATATGGCACAGGAATCAGACATGGGGATAAAGGGACAGACTTGTTCAGTGCTGGGAAACTGTGCTTATTGCTCCCAACTCCAATTGCAGGAACAGAGAACAGGGAGCCGGATTTACTCACATCAGCTGGGATTCTCATTGGGGGATTTCTTGCATTTTAATGCAGTTTTATTGGGCAATATTGCTTTAAGAATACAGCCCTGATGTTGCTGGACTACAGCTCCCAGCATGCCTCACCCTTCATTATATGTTACATTATTCTGGGATTTGTAGTCCGGCAACAGCTGAGTAAGGTTTGGTTGAGCCGCGCTCAATACTGCATTTAACGTCTCCTCAACCTATCTCAAAAAACCTCACTAAATGGCCCCCATAGGGCTCATTAGGGTTCACTGTTTGGGTTCCTACACTGGGAAAATCCCTTTATTGAGTTCAAAATAAAACATTATAAGACCTGTGATGTGCGGATTCCTATTTCAGCGTTTATTGCGCCTATTCGGCTGCACCCAAGCGCCTTTATTGTTTATACGTGAGTGCCGGCAACTTTATGTGTTTTCTTCTGCTTTAAAACCCGGTGGGTGAGCTTTAGCCTATAGGATAGCTTGTTTGGGATTCATTCCCAGAATTCCTTTTGTTTATTTATCTATATGAGGCAGTCTCCTCAACCCTAATGATTTGTCTCTATATATAGAGAGACAGACAAAAACAAACTGAGACAGACGGAGACAGAGAGTGGTGAGGAGAAGGGGACTGTGTCATAGGAACATGGAGCCCAGCCAAGCAGAGAGGAGTTAGGGCAGCTAAAGGGTAACTAAACCCTGCTACACATCATTTCTCAACCAAACGTTACTCAGCTGTTGCCGGACTACAAATCCCAGAATAATGTAACATATAATGAAGGGTGAGGCATGCTGGGAGCTGTAGTCCAGCAACATCAGGGTTGTATTCTTAAAGCAATATTGCCCAATAAAACTTTCCCCCAAATCTCCAATAAATATTTCATCAAGGATTCGGCCAAAACCTGAACCGAATCCTAATCTGAAGGGCTAATAGATAGCACAGAAAGAAAAAAACACAATTTCCTTGTTCAAGAACTAACATGATTTTAATGATTCGGTTATGGTTCAGTAGTCGGGCGAATCCCAAACTGAAGCCGGGGTTTGGTGCATCCCCCCAAAAATACAACACGGCACAGAATTAAATCCTAAAATAGTAAGAACCACGGGTGAGGTGGGAGGCAAGCGATGGAGCCCCCGCGTAGGTGGGATGAAGGCTGGTTCCATTGGGTGGGCCGGTTGCCAGTCTAGTATGACAGTTGGCTTGTAGGTACAAAGGCTAAACCAAGTGTTCTTGCCATTGATTTTCATAGAACCTTAGTTCAATAGCACAGCAATAGGGTGCCAGAGGGATAAAGTGCTATGTGGTTGTCCAACCCGGTATTCCACCACCGAGGGGCTATAGGGTTCCTACGCTTCCCTAGGCCTACAACTTCATCCACTTGCTGGCCAAGAACCAAGACTCTAGTCCGTCCTACAGAATATATTCATAATATTCATGGCTCTTGTGTATGATATATATATATATATACCGTATATACTCGAGTATAAGCCGATGGTTACTTTTTGAGCACATTTTTAGTGCTGAAAAACTCGGCTTATACTCGAGTATATACGGTATATATATATATATATATATATATCATACTTTTTTTTTTCCAGTTATTCATGGCTGGGTTGGCTCAGGACATACAGTGGATAAATCCAAGCTCTACATTAGGATCCTATTAAGGCTACTGGCGGCCATTTTGGCTTGACAAAAAAAAATGTACGATATATATATATACCGTATATACTCGAGTATAAGCCGAGGGTTACTTTTTGAGCACATTTTTAGTGCTGAAAAACTCGGCTTATACTCGAGTATATACGGTATATATATATATCATTAAAAAAAAATTCAGTTATTCATGGCTGCGTTGGCGCAGGACCTACAGTGGATAAATCCAAGCTCTACATTAGGATCCTATTGAGGCTACTGGCGGACATTTTGGCTTGACAAAAAAAAGTATGATAAATATATATGTATATATACTGTATACCATATATACTCGAGTATAAGCCGAGGGTTACTTTTTGAGCACATTTTTAGTGCTGAAAAACTCGGCTTATACTCGAGTAAATACGGTATATATATATATATATATATATATATATATATATATATATATCATACTTTTTTTTTTTCAGTTATTCATGGCTGCGTTGGCGCAGGACCTACAGTGGATAAATCCAAGCTCTACATTAGGATCATATTGAGGCTACTGGTGGCCATTTTGACTTGACAGGTCCATATATATATATCATACATTTTTTTCAGTTATTCATGGCTGGGTTGGCTCAGGACATACAGTGGATAAATCCAAGCTCTACATTAGGATCCTATTGAGGCTACTGGCGGCCATTTTGGCTTGACAAAAAAAATATGTATGATATATATATATACCGTATATACTCGAGTATAAGCCGAGGGTTACTTTTTGAGCACATTTTTAGTGCTGAAAAACTCAGCTTATACTCGAGTATATACGGTATATATATATATATATCATACATTTTTTTTTTCAGTTATTCATGGCTGGGTTGGCTCAGGACCTACAGTGGATAAATCCAAGCTCTACATTAGGATCATATTGAGGCTACTGGCGGCCATTTTGACTTGACAGGTCCATAAAGTGACAGCCGCCATAAGGAGAGAAATGTGACCCTAGACTCCAGGGTATAATAAAACCACACAGAAATAGAGACGGCGTTACTAAAGCTTACCAACAAATATTACTAATAGTCCAGTGACGCGGAGCTGCTGTCGGAGGCTGATGTATTGGTGAGGAGATTAATGCAAACAGAGGGTACAAATGTGTAAAACATAGAGCCGAACATCAAGCTGATTATAGTAATGATTATAATTGTTATTTCTAGGGGCCGACTCAGTCTGTTTATTCTCACACGCTCTTGTTTATAGATAAGGCACCGCACCTAGGGAACATAAACACACATACATAAACATGTCATATACAGTAACTCTTTGTTTTCCCTCACTATGATATAGAGAGTAATATTCTGAGACATTTGCAATTAGTCTTCATTTTTTATCATTAGTAGCTTTTATAAATTATTTTACTTTTTGTTCCGTATCGCTCCAGTTTGGAATTTCAGCAGCTATCTGGTTGCTAGGGACCAATTTACCTTAGAAACCAGGGAGTGGTTTGAGAGAGTGACTGATATATGAATAGGGGAGGGGCTGAATAGAAAGATAAGGAATAAAAAGTAACAATAACAATAAAACTGGAGCCTCACAGAGCAATAGGGTTTGGCTGCCGGGGTCAGTGACCCCCATTTGAAAGCTGCAAAGAGTCAGAAGATGAAGGTAAATAATTCAGGAACTATAAAAGATAAAATATCAAGACCAACTGAAAAGTTGCTTAGAATTGGCCATTGTATAACATATTAAAGGTCAACTTAAAGGTGGGGTGGTAAGTTCTCTGGCCAGTGACCATAGACATTACATTACAGTAGATTCTCTTATACATGAACATGGCTACAGAATAGAGGCCAACAGATCTAATTCACTGGTCCAGGAGACATTACTAGAAGTACCTCCTGTCAATATGGAAACCAATAAGGACATCTGGAAGTCAATGCATCTCAATAAAAAACATTAAACCTTAAACAAGTATCTGGCCAACCTACTAATAGGTTCCTCCTACTCCACCATGCATTCCGCTCTCTTTTACCAACACAGCTTCAAACTGAACAGCCAACAATAGGGGAATTAAGGTTCTGCTCTGACCTCCCTAAATGATACTCCCTTACTGACCCTACTGACATTAAGGTACGTGTTGTGCTTGGTTACCTTTATGGTGAAGATGATGGAAACCAATCCGAATGGGGGTAAAAGGATAACGCTAAGGAAGGACAAAAGCAAGCAGCAGTTATTAAATCTCAGATGTAAGGTCCAGTAATTTAGGGGTGGATCCTCAAGCTGCTGGTGGGAAACGGCCCCTGGTGAAGAAGAATCTCGTGGTGGTGAACGAAGAGAACAACCACTTGTAATGCAATACGGCGGTGGAAGCTCATAATTGTCTGGGGGAGACCGTTGAGCTCTTGATGAAGTAGAATCCCGTGGTGGTGAATGAAGCAAAGAACCATTTGTGATACGATATGGTGCGGGAACCTCATGATTGTCTGGGGGAGACTGTTGAGCTCTTGATGAAGAAAAATCCCGTGGTAGTGAATGAAGCAAAGATCCATTTGTGATACAATACGGTGGGGGAAGCTCATGGTTGTCTGAGGGAGACCGTTGAGCTCTTGATGAAGAAGAATCCCGTGGTGGTGAATGAAGCAAAGAACCATTTGTGACACGATATGGTGGGGGAACCTCATGATTGTCTGGGGGAGACCGTTGAGCTCTTGATGAAGAAGAATCCCGTGGTGGTGAATGAAGCAAAGAACCATTTGTGACACGATATGGTGGGGGAGACCGTTGAGCTCTTGATGAAGAAGAATCCCGTGGTGGTGAATGAAGCAAAGAACCATTTGTGACACGATATGGTGGGGGAGACCGTTGAGCTCTTGATGAAGAAGAATCCCGTGGTGGTGAATGAAGCAAAGAACCATTTGTGACACGATATGGTGGGGGAGACCGTTGAGCTCTTGATGAAGAAGAATCCCATGGTGGTGAATGAAGCAAAGAACCATTTGTGACACGATATGGTGGGGGAGACCGTTGAGCTCTTGATGAAGAAGAATCCCATGGTGGTGAATGAAGCAAAGAACCATTTGTGACACGATATGGTGGGGGAACCTCATGATTGTCTGGGGGAGACCGTTGAGCTCTTGATGAAGAAGAATCCCGTGGTGGTGAATGAAGCAAAGAACCATTTGTGACACAATATGGTGGGGGAACCTCATGATTGTCCGGGGGAGACCGTTGAGCTCTTGATGAAGCAGAATCCCGTGGTGGTGAATGAAGCAAAGAACCATTTGTGACACAATACGGTGGGGGAACCTCATGATTGTCTGGGGGAGACCGTTGAGCTCTTGATGAAGCAGAATCCCGTGGTGGTGAATGAAGCAAAGAACCATTTGTGGCACAATATGGTGGAGGAACCTCATGATTGTCCGGGGGAGACCGTTGAGCTCTTGATGAAGCAGAATCCCGTGGTGGTGAATGAAGCAAAGAACCATTTGTGACACAATACGGTGGGGGAAGCTCATGATTGTCTGGGGGAGACCGTAGAGCTCTTGATGAAGAAGAATCCCTTGGTGGTGAATGAAGCAAAGAACCATTTGTGACACAATACGGTGGGGGAAGCTCTTGATTGTCTGGGGGAGACCGTTGAGAAGACCTGTCAGTTGTAGCTGAAGATTGAGGAGAAGGTTGATAAGGAGGCAATGAAGGTTCCCAGTATGTTCTGGATGATGGCTCAGGAGGCTCATGGATAGGAGGATGAATATACAGAGTATGATACTGTGGAGGAGGCTCATTCAGTATGGGGTAACAGCCAGAGGCTCGAGATTGCTCCATGCTCAGGATCTTTCTAAAGCAGATTTGATACAAATGAGCGTCATTGCACGTACGGACCCTGTAGCCTTGGCCACGCCCCATAAAGTCAGGTCCAAATACCAACATCACATGTTGTAATAAAAGAGAAATATGTTAGAAAGGCAACAATAAAATCTGGACTCAGAACACTAAAAACGTGGCTCTGGCGTAACCAGCAAACAAACTGTACTGTTGGATTGTACTGGGTTTTTACTGCAACAAAGGAAGGGCCATAGTTACAACCTGGTAACCTACTGCCACTTCCATGAGAACAAACACAGATGGAGGCTACTGGGAATGGTTCAGGCAGAAATATTGTGGTGTAACAAGACTTATGGACCTCGGTGCCACACCAGTTCATCCTCCCCAACTCCATGAACTGGGCTTGTCACTCAGGCTGCTATAAACAGATCTACTGGGTCAGGGTCGACTGACTTTCTCAGTGCACAACGAAACCAAATGAACCTTTAAAAAAGTAACCAGTAAAAAAAAACTTGGTTGCTAGGGGTTACCAGACCCGGTATGAACTCTTATTTTATTTGCATTACCCTCATTTATTTGGTTTCAATCAAATTAGAAACCAGGCAGTGATTTGATACACAGATTGGAAGATGAAAGGGACAGGGGCTGGTCTACAAGAAGGTCTCAAGAAGGTTGAAACAGAAAGGTATGATCTGTAGCCATAAGGTTGCACAGTGTCCAGATATAACCCGGGAACCCCAGTAATGTCCAGTTATTCTCCCATTGTACCAGATGATTATAAGTAGCTGTACCACAGACAGGAGTTCCTTATAATATATAGTGAATAAAGTGCCCCCTATTGTAACATATAGGGATATTATAAGCCCCCGAGGAGTTCCTTATAATATATAGTGAATAAAGTACCCCCTATTGTAACATATAGGGATATTATAAGTCACCGAGGAGTTCCTTATAATATATAGTGAATAAAGTGCCCCCTATTGTAACATATAGGGATATTATAAGTCACAGAGGAGTTCCTTATAATATATAGTGAATAAAGTGCCCCCTATTGTAACATATAGGGATTTTATAAGTCACAGATGAGTTCCATGACCATATACTGTAAAAGCTCAAGGCCGAAAGGCCTTATACAGGTCATGGAACTCCAAGGTGACTTCTAATATCCTGATATTCTTTAACAGGGGGTACTTTATTTATTCTAATACACAAGTTTCAGTAAGGCTCTTGTGTATAATATATATATATGTAAGCTTATGGTAAATTAGCTTCTACTTTTTACCACAAACCACACCCTATTTCACCCCCAATGAGACTTATTCCCTCAGGGGTGAGCCCTCGCTTGAATTGGAGGCTGGGTAGTTGTATTACTGTAACTCTCAAGAAACGGGCGCTAACGTTGAACAATGAACTGTTTATTTACACAGCCACTTGGGAGTAATAACAAGTACAATATAGGCAGGTAGTAGCATCTCACAGGTCAGACAGTACTCGCGACAAATGGTCACAATGACTCTCTCCCCGCAGGGCACAATGGGTTAAACCCAGGTTATGGCTTCCACTGGAACCTGGGCGATCAACTCTCTAGCCCTAGGTCTGTACATTGGTAACCCTACTCTGGGCAGTGTTATACCCGGGATAATAATCCCTCTGCAAATCCTTGTTGGAGCCAAAGCTGCTCACTAGCTAGCCCTGCCTGTCTATCACACCTAGTGTGACCTATTACAGGAGCTGCCTATTCTGTCTGGGCCTACCTACACCCAGGTTCCACTCTGTCTCTTACCATTCTGCTTAGACAGACTCTCTTACTAAAATTATTATTATTATTAGTGATGAGCGAATCTGTTCCGTTTTGCTTCACCGAAAAATTTGCGAATCTTTCAAAAGATCCACGAAACGGCGAAAATGTTGTGCGCCCAAAAAAATTGTCGCCCGTGGCTATTATTTTGTCTCTCGCGGCTATTTTTTAGTCGTGCGGCTATTATTTTGTCTCCCGCAGCTATTACTTTGTTGCCTGCGGCTATTATTTTGTCTCTCGCGGCTATTATTTCGTCGCCCGCAGCTATTATTTCGTCGCGCAGCTATTATTTTGTCGCCCGTGGCTATTATTTTGTCTCTCGCAGCTACTATTTCGTCGCCGCGGCTATTATTTCGTCGTGCGGCTATTATTTTGTCTCCCGCAACTATTATTTTGTCACCCGCGGCTATTATTTTGTCTCTCGCGGCTATTATTTAGTCGGCCGCAGCTATTATTTTGTCGCCCGCGGCTATTATTTCGTCGCGTGGCTATTCTTTTGACGCCCGCGACTATTCTTTTTTGACGCCGGCGACAATTTTTGGACGTGTGGCGAATTTTTCCACTGTAAATTTTTTCAGCCGTTTCGCGAAACAATCCGCCAATGGCAAAACGTGGAAATTCACTGCAAATCCATGCCTGGCGAAACATTTTGCCCATCCCTAATTATTATTATTTATATAGCGCCATCAATTTGCGCAGTGCTTTACAGAATAGAGGGGTACAAAAGACAGAAGAGTTAACATGTACATATCAACAATTCACAAAAATGGTTTGCAGTTACATCTGGATGAGGATCGGAGACACTAGGGGGAGGGCCCTGCTCGCAAGAGCTTACATTCTAAAAATGGCTTCTATCCTCACGGCTGCTCAGCCTTTTATACTACACCACAGTGCCACCTTATGGCCAAACTGTGGAACTGCAAAAGGTCATGGGTCACTCGGGGACTGCCAGTGAGAAAGGGCACAATTTACCCGTTCCCCATACATATACATATATATATATAAGTTAAGGTTGTAGCATTTTCACTGGAAACACCATCAGTTTATTAAGATTTACATGTGAGTTACAGTTGCTCGTGGCTGGGTTGGCTCAGGACCCGCTACGGCGGATAAATCCGAATCCAATTGAGGCTACTGGCGGACATTTTGGCTTGACAGGTCCATAAAGTAGAGAAGGAGAGAAAGGCGACTCGAGAGCCCCCCCCCGCGCAGTATTATGAATGGTCCAGTCCAGCAGTGCATGGCGTGGGGCTGCGGGCAGCGGCGCATACATTGCGGGGGGGTTTAGTGTGCATAAATAGCGACCAGGGTGTAACCGAGAGGGCCCAACACAAGGCCCATTATAAAAATGATTAGATTTGTTTTAAGCAGAGTCAGACTTAGTTTCTTCAATTTCTCACGCTCCTGTTTATAGATAAGGCCCCGCACCTAGGGAATATAAACACATATACACATAAATATATCATGTACAGTAACCCTTTGCTTGCCAGGACAGGCTCTCACATACTGATAATGCACAGGCACCTTTATTTATTTATCTTAGTCATTTCTTTCTGTTGCTAATTTGGCCAAACCCCTGGCCAACCACGGCCGTTGCCTTAATCATTAAAGGGGTGGGTTCACCTTTAAGTTAACTTCTAGTATGTTATAGACAGGATTCTGCTTCATCAACAGCTTAATGGTCTCCCCCAGACAACCATATAATTCTAAAACTATGAAGTTGCTAGGGATAGGGATTCCTAGCAACATTATAGTTTTTGAATAGTCATCCCCTTCTGACTCTTTTCCAGCTTTCAAATGGGGGTCACTGACCCCGGCAGCCAAACCCTATTGCTCTGTGAGGCTCCAGTTTTATTGTTATTGTAACTTTTTATTCCTTATCTTTCTATTCAGCCCCTCCCCTATTCATATACCTGTCTCTCATTCAAACCACTCCATGGTTGCTAAGGTAATTTAGACCCTAGCAACTCTTTCCAGCTTTCAAATGGGGGTCACTGACCCTGGCAGCCAAACCCTATTGCTCTGTGAGGCTCCAGTTTTATTGTTATTGTTACTTTTTATTCCTTATCTTTCTATTCAGCCCCTCCCCTATTCATATACCAGTCTCTCATCCCTGTTTGCTAAGGTAATTTGGACCCTAGCAACCCTTTCCAGCTTTCAAATGGGGGTCACTGACCCCGGCAGCCAAACCCTATTGCTCTGTGAGGCTCCAGTTTTATTGTTATTGTTACTTGTTATTACTTATCTTTGTTTGCAGGTGCATTACTATTCATATTCCCAACCACTGCCTGGTTGCTAGGGTAAATAGGAACCTAGCAACCAGACAACTGCTGAAACGCCAAACTGGAGAGCTCCTGAACAAAATAGGAATTAATTAAAAAATAAACTAAAAATAATATTGTCTACATCATACTAAATGTTAACACAAAGGTGAACAACCCCTTTTAGCTGTAAACAAGTATCTGGCCAACCTACTAATAGGCAGGGTCGGACTAGGGGGTGAAGGGCCCACCGGGGCTCTCGCCCCAGGGCCCCTGCAGGTGTCCCCGCCGGCCGCGTCCCCTAACCCCCCTCGCAGGCGCCCCCCTAACCCCCACCCGACGTCCTCCCCGAGCGCATAAATTTAACGCGTCAGGGGAGGAGCGGTCAGGCAGGGGCAGCACCGGCAAGGGTCAGGTCTGGGCCGCCGGGGCCCACCAGAGCCGGGCCCCACCGGGATTTTTCCCGGTGTCCCGGCAGCCCAGTCCGACCCTGCTAATAGGTTCCTCCTACTCCACCATGCATTCCACTCCTACCCACACAGCTCCAGACTGAGTAGCCAACAATATTAGTCAAATGGGAACCAATGTTCTGCTCTGACCTCCATAAATGATACTCCCTTACTGACCCTACTGGCATTAAGGTACTTGTTGTGCTTGGTTACCTTTAAGGAAAAGATGATGGAAACCAATCCGAGTGGGGGGAAAAGAATAAAGTTGCAAAAGGAGAAACACAGGCAGCAGTTATTATCACACAGTTCTGAAGTCCGGTCATTCCTCAGGGGTGGATCCTCAAGCCGCTGGTGGGAAACGGCCTCTGGTGAACCGGAATCCGGTGGTGGGACATGAGGAGAGGAACCATTTGTAATACAATATGGTGGTGGAAGCTCATGATTGTCTGGGGGAGACCATTGAGCTGCTGATGAAGCAGAATCCAGTGGTGGTGAATGAAGAGAGGAGCCATTTGTGACACAATATGGTGGGGGAAGCTCATGATTGTCTGGGGAAGACCGTTGAGCTGCTGATGAAGTGGAATCCAGTGGTGGTGCATGAAGAGAGGAGCCATTTGTGACACAATACGGTGGGGGAAGCTCACAGTAGCCTGGAGGAGACCGTTGAGAAGACCTGTCAGTTGTAGCTGAAGATTGAGGAGAAGGTTGATAAGGAGGCAATGAAGGTTCCCAGTATGTTCTGGATGATGGCTCAGGAGGCTCACGGATAGGAGGATCAATATACAGAGTATGATACGGTGGAGGAGGCTGATTCAGTATGGGGTAACAGCCAGAGGCTCGAGATTGCTCCATGCTCATGAGCTTTCTCTGACAGCTTTGAGATCAATGAGCTTCAGCAAACTCTGTAGCACTGGCCGCACCCCATGGAGTCGGGTTTGCAGAATACCAACGTCACCAAAGAGAAATATGTTAGAAATGCAAACTATTAGACAATGCAACAAGCAAAACGCAGACGCGCAACACTGAAAACATGGTGCTTTGGTGCAACCAGCAAACAAATCCAACTGTTGGACTCTACGGCCACTTGGGTTTCAAAGGAAACCCCATGAATTTTCAGTTATTCTCCCAAAGTACAAGAGCTACAGATGGAGCCCAGGGTATGGCAAGCACCTGAGTCATTATCCCAATGGGAAGCTTTGAAACACCAGGTTGTTTGCTTGCTCCATCTGTAGATGTTTTAGGTCAATGTTTGGTCAGTGAGAGCTGCCCCTTTAAGAATATCAAGTTTACCTACTGACGGTGGAGGAGCTGAACACGGAATGAACAGGAAACGACAGAGGGAGGAATAGAATGGAGATGGCTGGGGGGGGGGTAAGAACTGGTCGGTGCTGGTAGAACTGAGTTGATCAGTCAGTAGGGGGCGGGAATTTACTGGCTGAGAGCAGGGGAATTTCCCAGGGAAGTAAGTGGTGGTGGGGGGGGGGGGGGGGGGGGTTGGTAAGTGATTACAAGCACTGGTGGGGGGGTGCATAACATTTTGGCAAGCTTCAGAATCCCCATACCAGCTGGCAGGGCCCTTCCCCATAGGTGCCTTGGGTTCCTAGATGGGTTCCTGGGTGGTTGGCTGTCAGTAGAAAGGGGGAATGTTTTTAAAAAGTTCATCTAGAGACCTCGGTTGGTCACACCCTTGATCCTCCCAAGCTCCAATCTGCCCCAAACCTGCCCATTGTTTGCCCCCTTTTTTGGGGGGGGGGGGCTGAACTTGGGGCTGAACTAGGGGCTGAACTAGGGACTGAACTAGGGACTGAACTAGGGACTGAACTAGGGACTGAACTTAGGGTTAAACTAGGGATTGAACTAGGGGCTGAACTAGGGACTGAACTTAGGGTTAAACTAGGGACTTAACTAGGGCCTGAACTAGGGACTGAACTTAGGGTTAAACTAGGGACTTAACTAGGGGCTGAACTTAGGGTTACACTAGGGACTGAACTAGGGGCTGAACTTAGGGTTAAACTAGGGACTGAACTAGGGGCTGAACTTGGGACTGAACTAGGGACTGAACTAGGGGCTTAACTAGGGGCTGAACTTGGGGCTGAACCTGGGGCTGAACTAGGGGCTGAACTTGGGGCTGAACTTGGGGCTGAACTTGGGGCTGAACTAGGGGCTGAACTTGGGACTGAACTAGGGGCTGAACTTGGGGCTGAACTTGGGGCTGAACCTGGGGCTGAACTAGGAACTGAACTTGGGGCTGAACTTGGGGCTGAACTTGGGGCTGAACTTGGGGCTGAACTAGGAACTGAACTTGGGGCTGAACTAGGAACTGAACTTGGGGCTGAACTAGGGACCGAACTGAGGAGTGAACTAGGGATTGAACTTGGGACTGAACTGAGGAGTGAACTAGGGACTGAACTTGGGGCTGAACTAGGGACTGAACTAGGGACTGAACTAGGGACTGAACTAGGGACTGAACTTGGGACTGAACTGAGGACTGAACTAGGGACTGAACTTGGGGCTGAACTAGGGACTGAACTTAGGGTTAAACTAGGGACTGAACTAGGGGCTGAACTTGGGGCTGAACTAGGGACTGAACTGAGGAGTGAACTAGGGACTGAACTTGGGGCTGAACTAGGGACTGAACTTAGGGTTAAACTAGGGACTGAACTAGGTGCTGAACTTGGGGCTGAACTAGGGACTGAACTAGGGACTGAACTAGGGGCTTAACTAGGGACTGAACTTGGGGCTGAACCTGGGGCTGAACTTGGGGCTGAACCTGGGGCTGAACTTGGGGCTGAACTAGGGACTGAACTTGAGGCTGAACTAGGGACTGAACTTGGGGCTGAACTGAGGACTGAACTAGGGACTGAACTGAGGACTGAACTAGGGACTGAACTTGGGGCTGAACTTGGGGCTGAACTGAGGACTGAACCAGGGACTGAACTTGAGGCTGAACTAGGGACTGAACTTGGGGCTGAACTTGGGACTGAACTGAGGACTGAACTAGGGACTGAACTGAGGACTGAACTAGGGACTGAACTGAGGACTGAACTAGGGACTGAACTAGGGACTGAACTAGGGACTGAACTTGGGGCTGAACCTGGGGCTGAACTTGGGGCTGAACCTGGGGCTGAACTTGGGACTGAACTAGGGACTGAACTTGGGGCTGAACTTGGGGCTGAACTGAGGACTGAACTAGGGACTGAACTTGGGACTGAACTGAGGACTGAACTAGGGACTGAACTAGGGGCAGAACTTGGGGCTGAACTTGGGGCTTAACTAGGGGCTGAACTTGGGGCTGAACTTGGGACTGAACTTGGGACTGAACTTGGGACTGAACTAGGGGCTGGACTTGGGGCTGAACTTGGGAGAAAGGTCTATGAAGGGCTCAGTACATACAATGAGAGCTGATGTGCGCATTCAAAGCAGCCCCAGAACATGGTGTGACAATGCTTGGACGACCCCCATAGACTTGCAACTGACTATATTTTCCAATCCAAAGCTTGTCAGATAATAATGACCTAACGATGCATCAGTAGAGTTTTCCAGCCAGCTATCCCCTAACGAGCACTTATTATACATAATAACATAGCGCTTAATAGCACCAGGGTATATAAGCCCCTAGCAACCAGAGAGCTGCTAATATACCAAATGGAGAGCTGCTGAACAAAAAATGAAATAACTTAAAAAAAAAAAAAAAAAAATGAAGACCAATTGCAAATAATCTTAGAAGATCAATATCTCCAATCCCCTTTAATGTTGGCTCTCAGCAACTATCATGAAAATGAAAATGTATTGTAACCTTTATCCAATGGAAATATGAAACTTTTTACATGTAATTAATTCAAAATAATCAGTTTGTATCTCCCTGTCTTTCTCCATGTAGGAGGCGGGGCCAGACTGTGATTGACAGGAAGGTATAATATATCTTTTAAGGGGGTTTCCTTTCCCAGCAGGTGTATTAGAGCTCAAATAACTGACTCTGACAATTAAATCCTTTTTATAATCAAACAAATACACAATATTGTACATTTCATTTACACAAATGATTGTAACAAAGCAAATACACGTTACATAACGGTTTATATATAAAAATATGTACATTGTAAAATCACTGTGCCCTAAATTTGTATTAAACGTATACTAAATATATAATTTATATAGAAATTTCTCTGTATAAACGATACATTTATCATTAGTGACGAGCGAATCTGTCCCATTTAACTTTGGCGGAAAATTTGCGAATCTTTCAAAAGATTCGCAAATGGCGGTAAAATGGCGGAAAAAAATATTGTCGCGCATCAAAAAAAGTGATGCGTGCAACAATTTTTTTGCCCCTACATGATGCAATGACATTCCGGGAATCATTTGGGGGGGGCTCTTTCCCGTTGCAGCACAATAATGCCCCCCGTGTATATAGCCAGGGCCTACAGATTGGGTTTGATCAAGAACCTGACTGCACAGAGGCCTGAAATTAACCCAATAAACCCCTGTGGAATTATTCGGAACCCCAACTGTGAGCCTGACCCCCCACTGAATGGAGCAACTCCCAGCAACATCTAGTGGGAACCTTCCCAGAAGGGCAGGGGCAGTTATAGCAGCAAAGGGAGGGGGCAACCCAACTGATCCCCTGTGGGATGGAACCCCCGACTGTGAGCCTGATCCCCAACATCACTGCCCAACCTCACTAATGCTCTTGTGGCTGAATGGGAGCAACTCCCAGCAACATCTAGTGGGGCCTTCCCAGAAGGGTAGGGGCAGTTATAGCAGCAAAGGGAGGGGCAACCCAACTGAACCCCTGTGGGATGGAACCCCGACTGTGAGCCTGATCCCCAACATCACTGCCCAACCTCACTAATGCTCTTGTGGCTGAATGGGAGCAACTCCCAGCAACATCTAGTGGGAACCTTCCCAGAAGGGCAGGGGCAGTTATAGCAGCAAAGGGGGGGGAGGCAACCCAACTGACCCCCTGTGGGATGGAACCCCGACTGTGAGCCTGATCCCCAACATCACTGCCCAATCTCACTAATGCCCCTGTGGCTGAATGGGAGCAACTCCCAGCAACATCTAGTGGGAACCTTCCCAGAAGGGCAGGGGCAGTTATAGCAGCAAAGGGAGGGGGCAACCCAACTGATCCCCTGTGGGATGGAACCCCCGACTGTGAGCCTGATCCCCAACATCACTGCCCAACCTCACTAATGCTCTTGTGGCTGAATGGGAGCAACTCCCAGCAACATCTAGTGGGAACCTTCCCAGAAGGGTAGGGACAGTTATAGCAGCAAAGGGAGGGGGCAACCCAACTGATCCCCTGTGGGATGGAACCCCAACTGTGAGCCTGATCCCCAACATCACTGCCCAACCTCACTAATGCCCCTGTGGCTGAATGGGAGCAACTCCCAGCAACATCTAGTGGGGCCTTCCCAGAAGGGTAGGGGCAGTTATAGCAGCAAAGGGAGGGGCAACCCAACTGAACCCCTGTGGGATGGAACCCCGACTGTGAGCCTGATCCCCAACATCACTGCCCAACCTCACTAATGCTCTTGTGGCTGAATGGGAGCAACTCCCAGCAACATCTAGTGGGGCCTTCCCAGAAGGGCAGGGGCAGTTATAGCAGCAAAGGGAGGGGCAACCCAACTGATCCCCTGTGGGATGGAACCCCGACTGTGAGCCTGATCCCCAACATCACTGCCCAACCTCACTAATGCTCTTGTGGCTGAATGGGAGCAACTCCCAGCAACATCTAGTGGGAACCTTCCCAGAAGGGCAGGGGTAGTTATGGCAGCAAAGGGAGGGGCAACTTCATATTCACCCCCTTGGGTTGGGAATGAGATGTTGGGCAGGTAGGGGGTCGGCATATTTTCAGCCATACAGTGAATATTGGGAATATAAACAACAGTGAACCCCTCTGAGATATATTCTTTGGCAAATACAGAACCAGCCAACTGAACTCAACATCCTCAGGGCAAATCACAAAATGGCGGCTCCTTGGTATGTACCAAAGACAGTCCATGACCGATACATGGCGTAACCCACCATCAACTTATCCATGTGTGTTCGGACCTGCTATAGAACATACATCAAAGCCCAACATTCAGGATCCCATTGAGACTAATGGATGGACATTCTGGGCCGATGGATCTGCAAATTCCCGGGACACGAGAGGAGAAATGTGGCTAAAGACTCCCCAGGTGATAAATAAACAGAAATGATACATAAGTACCAAAGTCTATGGTAAAATATTATTAGAGCGAAAAGAAGGATGCAGAGCTGTTTTGACCTTTGGGGGTCAAAAAAATCATGAGAATCGTAATGGTGAATAAGATAACATATGAGAGGAAAATGTAGAAGAAAAGTTTATTTGTACGAATCAGATCCCGACTCAGCTTCTCCACCTTGTCAGGTTCTCCTCTGTGCCTGACCCAAATCACCTAGAAAACAGAATAAATACATCAATAACTATATGTTTCAATAGGATATTTTCATTTACTAAAAGATCCATTATTGTTGTACAAAGAAAGGTCTTCTTCTGACTTCTACAGGATCTCAACAGGTTTTAGATGATGTATTTTTGCATTCAGATTCGGTTTTGTTTCATAGTAAAAGGGTTTTTTTGTGACAAAATTGGGTTTGGGTGTCAAAAATGCCCCCCTCAGGTATATAATAGCCCTAGTCTTCATTATAGTGACTTTAGCTACATAAGGTCAGGAGCCTCAAGGAGCCCCCGCCATGGCCTTCACACTCCCCCAACCCAATCCCCGCAGGGCACTCCCCCGAGCCGCCAGTCTCCCTCCCCTGATGAACTGAAGGACAGGGGGCCCTTGGGGTAGCGCCCCCCCGGTTTGACCCTGATACAGAAAGCTGGGGCCCCAAAAAGACATTGTATAATAATGGCGGTATGTAGCACTCAGCACAGAGTAAAGGTAATATTGTCTTCTTCTCAGGGTCGGACTGGTGGGTGAGGGGAACACCGGGGCTCCCGTCCCAGGGTCCCCACCCCCCAAGGCGCCCCTACCCGTCCAACTTCCTCCCCCAAGCGTGCCTGCTTTAGTCTTACCTTAGGCACAAAGGGGGAGGGAGACCTTTGGGTGGGGGAGTGCCATGGGGATTGGGTTCAGGCACTAGTGACTCAGGCCCACTGGTTTATTTCCTGGTGCCCCGCCGGGAAAACAATAAAGTTTATTTCTTAGTTACCTGAAATGCCTTAATGATGCAAATCACTCCAATTGGGGGGTAGAGAAGAAAGAGGATAAAGGAGAAGACTATGCAGAAGTTAGTTGCCCTCAGTTCTTTGGTGCCTCCAAGCTGGCGGCGGGAAGGGGCCCGTGGTGATGCCTGATGGGAATTGGTAATGGAATACGGTGGTGGAGTCTCATGGTTGCCTGAGGGAGATGGTCTAGAAGACTCGTCCTGGGCAGTTGAGGGTTGAGGAGAAGGTTGATATTGAGGCAATGTTGGGTTGATGAATGATGGGTCAAGAGACTCGCAGGCAGGAGGGTCGATATACACAGAATCATATTCCGGAGGAAGCTCATTCAGTATGGGGTAACGGGGCATCTCCATGCTCATGGTCCGTCCCAGGCGAATGTAAGATACATGAGCCTCCGCGTATCTATAGAGCCTGTAGCACCGACTACGCCCCATGGAGTCACGTTTTGTAACATTCCAATGTCGCCTCTTCTAACAAACGAGAAATATGTTTGAACGCTCGGGAAACCAGAACCAGGAAAGGCAGCGCTGATTATGTGGGTCTCCCAGGTGCCGTTGTGGGGCATAGGGAGTTATTCAGCCGCGGGGTAAGCGCTCTTCCTGCCAAACTGGTTTCACTCCTCCCCCTCGCCTTCTGCAATGTGACCTGTCAATCACCTGCTCAACTTCATTGGTTTGTCCCTTGTTGAGATCCTCAGGCAGCAGTGCCCCCAAAGTACCCAAGAGGGGCAAAAAGCCACTCCTGGTAACTTAAAGGGGATATAAACCCAACCATAACGCTGCCCCACTGCGCCCCCTAGTGTTGCTATAGTCGTAATTCTAGATGCAAGGAAATTCCCCAATGAGAATTCTACTGAGCAACAATGTGAGTGTAAGTGCAAGAGAAGTGACCAATGAGAATGCTGATTCCCTGTGTCAGGCCCCTTGCTGGTACCTTACATATAGAGATAATGATGGCATTTTCCCCTCATTATATGGCACAGGAATCAGACATGGGGATAAAGGGACAGACTTGTTCAGTGCTGGGAAACTGTGCTTATTGCTCCCAACTCCAATTGCAGGAACAGAGAACAGGGAGCCGGATTTACTCACATCAGCTGGGATTCTCATTGGGGGATTTCTTGCATTTTAATGCAGTTTTATTGGGCAATATTGCTTTAACCCTTTCACTGCCAGCCGTTTTGGACAAAGCGGAACTTCTACTGCCAGACAGTTTTTGAACATATTGCACTGTTTCACTTTAGGGGCCTTTCCTTGGGGGGACTTTTAGTTTACCCAGGAAAACTATATATTGTTTTTTTCAGGACCTAAGCTTTTAAAATATGGTAGAATTTTTGTGTAATTCCAATTCTGTAACAAGATATAGTCTTCTAAATGTCTAAAAAATGAAAAAAAAATCATATTTTCCATAATATAAACACATGCACCAGAAACAAAAATTAGTTTATGCATGAAATTACAACTGATTTGGAAAGTCCCATGTCTCCTGAACGTGCCAATACCAAATATATATAGTTTTATGGAGATTTCTCACTTGTATAGGTCACAAACTCCCAGCAGTACACTACCAAATTTCCAAAGCACTGCTCCAGAAAGCTGCATACTTTAGATTTCAAGGCCAAAAATTCCGCTAACAGAAAGTTTATCCCAGAAAATTTTACATTTTTAGAAAGAAGAGATTCTGGGGAATACAGAATAGGCACAACTGTTTGTCTACTCCAAACTATCAAGTCGCAATGCTTTCCTAAAGTTATTGGTTTTTATCAAAATTTGTGAAATTTTTTTAAAATCGCTTCAAAGCTTCCAGTCTATAGTATCTTAACTCCTAAAGGTCATAAAGTAACCAAATAAAACACCCTAAATATGAATGCCAGGGGTCCACTGAACAGTTTGATGCCCAATATGTATAGGTTTACCTAAGTATGTGGCATGTAGGGGCCCCAATGTGAACATACCCCCATATATACTGTCATTTCTGTCATTTCAGCTCCTGCAAAATCAACATTTACATCATTAGATGTGGGATAAAACTAGTAAAAAGTACATTCACCCCAGAAAGCCATATATTTTTGGAAAGTACACATTCCCCCGAATCTAAAATGGGTACCCATGTCTTTCTACTCCACAGTACCAAGCCGCAAAGCTTTCCTAAAGTTGGCAATTTTGATAACATTTCCAAAAATCCACTCAAAGCTTCCAGTTTCCAGCATCTTATCTCCCACATAGCATTAGGTACCAAGATAAAACACCCTAAATATGAACGCCAAGGGCCCACTGAACAGTTTGATGCCCAATATGTATAGGTTTACCTAAGTATGTGGCATGTAGGGGACCCAATGAGAACATACCCCCATATATACTGTCATTTCTGTAATTTCAGCTTCTGAAAAATCAACACATTTACATCATTATATGTGGGATAAAGCTAGTAAAAAGTACATTCACCCCAGAAAGTCATATATTTTTGGAAAGTACACATTCCCCCGAATCTAAAATGGGTACCCATGTCTTTCTACTCCAAAGTACCAAGCCATAAAGCTTTCCTAAGTTTGACGATTTTTATGGCATTTCCAAAAATCACCTCAAAACTTCCACTATACAGCATCTTATTTTCTACAGGTCATTAGATACCAAGATAAAACACCCTAAATATGAACCCCAGAGGCTACTGAACAGTTTGATGCCCAATATGTATAAGTTTACCTAAGTATGTGGCATGTAGGGGCCCCAATGTGAACATATACCCATATGTACTGTCATTTCTGTCATTTCAGCTTCTGCAAAATCAACATTTACATCATTATATGTGGGATAAAGCTAGTAAAAAGTACATTCACCCCAGAAAGCCATATATTTTTGGAAAGAACACATTCTCCCAAATCTAAAATGGGTACCAATGTCTTTCTACTCCAAAGTACCAAGCCGCAAAGCTTTCCTAAAGTTGGCAATTTTGATAACATTTCTAAAAATCCACTCAAAGCTTCCAGTTTCCAGCATCTTATCTCCCACATAGAATTAGGTACCAAGATAAAACACCCTAAATATGAATTCCAGGGGCCCACTGAAGAGTTTAAGGCCCAATATGTATAGGTTTACCTAAGTATGTGGCATGTAGGGGCCCCAATGAGAACATACCTCCATATGATCTATCATTTCTGTCATTTCAGCTTCTGCAAAATCAATACATTTACATCATTATATGTGGGATAATGCTAGTAAAAAGTACATTCACCCCAGAAAGTCATATATTTTTGGAAAGTACACATCCCCCCGAATCTAAAATGGGTACCCATGTCTTTCTACTCCAAAGTACCAAGCCATAAAGCTTTCCTAAGTTTGATGATTTTTATGGCATTTCCAAAAATCACCTCAAAACTTCCACTATACAGCATCTTATCTTCTACAGGTCATTAGGTACCAAGATAAAACACCCTAAATATGAACCCCAGAGATCTACTGAACAGTTTGATGCCCACTGTACATAGGTTTATCAAAGCACATGGCACTTAGAGACCCCCAAATATACCTTGTGCACACTAATTTCATGGCTTATCTTTACCTAATTCATAAACACATGGCAGTTTTATGATGGGTGGAAGCTGCAGAAATGTAGGGTGACCCCTAAAAACCCTATATTTTTGGAAAGTACACATTCTGACAAATCCAACAAGGGTAAAGAGTCCTTTCTACACCAAAGTACCAATCTGCAAAGCTTTCCTAAAGCTAGTGGTTTTTATGACATTTCAGAAAATCACATAAAAATATTGCAGTTTGCCACATTTATCTCACACAATTTCTTGCGTACAAAGGCAAATCACCCCAAATAGGAACACCTAAGGTCTACTGAACAGTTTGATGCCCAATATGCATAGATATACCAAAGTCTGCGGTGTGTACTGAATCCAAAATGAAAATAGCGCATATGGATTTCTCACCAACTCCGCTTTTGCACACAGAGCCCCCTGTCAGTGTATTATGTACCGTAACCCCCCTAACTATACAGAGACCCCCAGAAAACCATATATTTTTGGAAAGTACACATTCTGACAAATCCAACAAGGGTAAAGAGTCCTTTCTACACCAAAGTACCCATCTGCAAAGCTTTCCTAAAGTTAGTGGTTTTTATGACTTTTGAGAAAATCGCATAAAAATGTTGCAGTTTGCCGCATTTATCTCACACAATTTCTTGCGTACAAAGGCAAGTTACCCCAAATAGGAACACCAGAGGCCTACTGAACAGTTTGATGCCCAATATGCATAGATATACCAAAGTCTGCGGTGTGTACTGACCCCAAAAAGAAAATAGCGCATAAGGATTTTTGCACACAGAGCCCCCTGACAGCGTATTATGTGTAACACCCCCAAACTACACAGGGACCCCCAGAAAACCATATATTTTTGGAAAGTACACATTCTGAGGAATTCAAAATAGGTAAAGTTATTTTTCTACACCAAAGTACCGCATGGCAAAGCTATGCTAAAAACTAGGATTAGGAACTGTTATACAGGGATAAAAATGCAATAAAACCACAAAAATTGTGTAAATCGACACAACAAAATAAGTCACATGACAGTGTAATTAGTGGTCAGAATAATAGATCCAATAGTCATGGTGTCAAAATAAAATTTTTAGGGAAAAAAACTAAAAACAAAGGGGTAAAAAAAAAAAATTGTATACACAAAAAATTGTGTATACATGTGTGCAGACATCTAAAATGTGTGTGATAGTGTGTAAGTGTGTATATAAGTATGCTAAATTGTGTGTAGATGTGTGTAAATGCCTGTAAATGTGTGTAAGTGTGTGTATTAGGCAAATAAAGAGCACTTACCAGCAGGGATCGCAGGCAGGCAGTCCTCGCAGCACAGGAAGTGAGTGGGCGGAGCTAGGAGGAGCAAGGAGCTGGGGAACAGACTCGACAAGCAGCAGACGCTGCGATCGGTCTGCTGCTTGGTAAGTAGGTTGTGCGATGCGATTGCATCGCTGGACCAACTTGCCAGCCCCCTTGGGTCCTTGCCGAGGGGGTTGGGGGCACAGCTGACTCTCTGCACCGGCGGCTTTTGCCGCCGGTGCAGAGAGAATTACACTAGTACCAAAAACGTAGGTACTACGTCGGTGGCATACAACTGCTTTTTTTAAACCAACGTAGTACCTACGTCTTTGGCAGGGAAAGGGTTAAGAATACAGCCCTGATGTTGCTGGACTACAGCTCCCAGCATGCCTCACCCTTCATTATATGTTACATTATTCTGGGATTTGTAGTCCAGCAACAGCTGAGGGTTTAGTTCCCCTAAAGGAGCAAAATTCTGATTTTTAAATTGGACTTTAGGCTCTGCTAGTGTAGATAGCGCTATTGCACTTCCCTCTGGCCTCCTCTGATAATAAAAAAATCAGCACTAAGAGGTGAGGGGAGGCGCATCCCCCAGTTAGAAATCAGTACAGGTATGGGATCTGTTATCCAGAAACCCGTTATCCTGAAAGTTCCAAATTACAGAAAGGCCATCTTCCGTAGACTCCATTATAAGCAATAATAAAACAGTACCTGTACTTGATCCCAACTAAGATATAATTACCCCTTATTGGGGGCAGAACAGCCCCATTGGGTTTATTTCATGGTTAAATGATTCCCTTTTCTCTGTAATAATAAAACAGTACCTGTACTTGATCCCAACTAAGATATAATTACCCCTTATTGGGGCAGAACAGCCCTATTGGGTTTATTTAATGGTTAAATGATTCCCTTTTCTCTGTAATAATAAAACAGTACCTGTACTTGATCCCAACTAAGATATAATTACCCCTTATTGGGGCAGAACAGCCCTATTGGGTTTATTTCATGGTTAAATGATTCCCTTTTCTCTGTAATAATAAAACAGTACCTGTACTTGATCCCAACTAAGATATAATTACCCCTTATTGGGGCAGAACAGCCCTATTGGGTTTATTTAATGGTTAAATGATTCCCTTTTCTCTGTAATAATAAAACAGTACCTGTACTTGATCCCAACTAAGATATAATTACCCCTTATTGGGGGCAGAACAGTCCTATTGGGTTTATTTAATGGTTAAATGATTCCCTTTTCTCTGTAATAATAAAACAGTACCTGTACTTGATCCCAACTAAGATATAATTACCCCTTATTGGGGGCAGAACAGCCCTATTGGGTTTATTTAATGGTTAAATGATTCCCTTTTCTCTGTAATAATAAAACAGTACCTGTACTTGATCCCAACTAAGATATAATTACCCCTTATTGGGGCAGAACAGCCCTATTGGGTTTATTTAATGGTTAAATGATTCCCTTTTCTCTGTAATAATAAAACAGTACCTGTACTTGATCCCAACTAAGATATAATTACCCCTTATTGGGGCAGAACAGCCCTATTGGGTTTATTTAATGGTTAAATGATTCCCTTTTCTCTGTAATAATAAAACAGTACCTGTACTTGATCCCAACTAAGATATAATTACCCCTTATTGGGGCAGAACAGCCCTATTGGGTTTATTTCATAGTTAAATGATTCCCTTTTCTCTGTAATAATAAAACAGTACCTGTACTTGATCCCAACTAAGATATAATTACCCCTTATTGGGGCAGAACAGCCCTATTGGGTTTATTTCATGGTTAAATGATTCCCTTTTCTCTGTAATAATAAAACAGTACCTGTACTTGATCCCAACTAAGATATAATTACCCCTTATTGGGGCAGAACAGCCCTATTGGGTTTATTTCATGGTTAAATGATTCCCTTTTCTCTGTAATAATAAAACAGTACCTGTACTTGATCCCAACTAAGATATAATTACCCCTTATTGGGGGCAGAACAGCCCTATTGGGTTTATTTAATGGTTAAATGATTCCCTTTTCTCTGTAATAATTAAACAGTAGCTGTACTTGATCCCAACTAAGATATAATTACCCCTTATTGGGGCAGAACAGCCCTATTGGGTTTATTTCATGTTTAAATTATTTTGTGTAGACTTAAGGTATGGAGATCCAAATTATGGAGAGATCCCTTATCCGGAAAACCCCTGTTCCAAGCATTCTGGATAATAGATCCCATACCTCTAGTTGTGCGTAGGGCTGGATTCTTGGGACGATGAACCTTTGCGGGTAAAAATAACGGCAAGAATTACGGTGGTGTAAATAGCGATAGCCAATGGGAGGCTGACGTAAAAAAAAAAAATTATTCTTCACTGTCTGAGGTTCTCCTCTATACATGAACCAAATCACCTAGAAAACAGAATAAATACATCAATAAATATATGTTCCATGTACGTTGCCTCTTTGTTTTCCCCATCAATACATAATAGGATATTATCATTTCTCAAAAGGTTCCAATTGAAAAACCAAAGCCAGCGTCAAAAAACCCCAAAACCTCTAGAACCACCAAGCAAAGAAGGTCTTCTTCTACCATTGACTTCTTCATGATCTCTACACAGGGTCCCAAAAAGACCTTGTATAACAATGACGATATGCACCAATCAGCACAGAGTAAAGTTAATGCTGCCTTCTTCTTCTCAAGGCACCTGTCTTGACATTATGGTATATTCCGTAGTTACCTTGAAGGAGTTAATGATGGAAACCAATCCGAGTGGGGGTAAGAGGAGAAAGATGATAAAGGAGAAGACTATGCAGCAGTTATTTGCCTTCACTTCTGCCGGAGCCGGTGCCTGATGGGAATTGGTAATGGAATATGGTGATGGAATCTCATAGTTGCCTGAGGGAGATGGTTTGGAAGACTCGTCCTGGGCAGTTGAGGGTTGAGGAGAAGGTTGATATTGAGGCAACGTTGGGTCGGAGTATGTTATGAATGATGGGTCAAGAGACTCGTAGGCAGGAGGGTCAATATACACGGAATCATATTCCGGAGGGGGCTCATTCAGTATGGGGTAACAGCCAGAGGCTCGGGGCATCTCCATGCTCATGGTCCGTCCCAGGCGAATGTACGACATATGAGCCTCGGTGTGTTTAGCCTGTAGCACCAACTACGCCCCATGGAGTCATGTTTTCCAGAATAACGATATCGTGTTTTAACAGAAAAGAAATATGTTTGAAATTAAACATTGGAGAAGCAGGACAGGCAGCGCTAATTACTGGTCTCCAAGGCAACGCAATACGGCATAGGGAACAGTTACAGGTCGGCGGCTTAATATTTGAATACCAGTTTCACTCCTCCTCGCCTTCTGCTGGTAAGTCTATGCCACATCTGGCTTGGTCCTGTCATGATAAGCAGGAGAAGAAGAATCTTGTGTCTTTAGACCAGTATTAAATAATCAACTCAGTGGGGTAACTTGGTCCACCAACATCTTCACCTCTACCCGAGGTTCTACCAACATCTTCCCCTGTACCCCAGGTTCCACCAACATCTTCCCCTGTACCCCAGGTTCCATCAACATCTTCCCTTGTATCCCAGGTTCCACCAACATCTTCCCCTGTACCCCAGGTTCCATCAACATCTTCCCCTGTATCCCAGGTACCACCAACATCTTCCCTTGTATCCCAGGTTCCACCAACATCTTCCCCTGTACCCCAGGTTCCACCAACATCTTCCCCTGTACCCCAGGTTCCATCAACATCTTCCCCTGTACCCCAGGTTCCACCAACATCTTCCCCTGTACCCCAGGTTCCACCAACATCTTCCCCTGTACCCCACCTTCCACCAACATCTTTTCTTTCAGATCGCTCCTTTCAAGTCCTTTTCTAGCCTAACCTCCACCTCATTCCCTCTCTCTGTTCTGGCTCTTGTATGCCCTCTGCTGTTCTCACTTTATACTGTACTTCTATAGGAAAATGTATTTACTGAACTAGGGACTGAACTAGGGGCTGAATTTGGGACTGAACTAGGGGCTAAACTAGGGACTGAACTAGGGACTGAACTTGGGACTGAACTAGGGACTGATCTTGGGACTGAACTAGGGACTGAACTTGGGGCTTAACTAGGGACTGAACTTGGGACTGAACTTGGGACTGAACTTGGGACTGAACTTGGGACTGAACTTGGGACTGAACTTGGGACTGAACTAGGTACTGAACTAGGGGCTCAACTAGGGACTGATCTTCGGGCTGAACTATGGACTGAACTTGGGGCTGAACTAGGGACTGAACTAGGGGCTGAACTTGGGACTGAACTTGGGACTGAACTAGGGACTGAACTAGGGGCTGAACTAGGGGCTGAACTAGGGACTGAACTAGGGGCTGAACTAGGGACTGAACTTGGGGCTGAACTAGGGACTGAACTAGGGGCTGAACTAGGGACTGAACTTGGGACTGAACTTGGGGCTGAACTAGGGGCTGAACTAGGGACTGAACTAGGGGCTGAACTTGGGACTGAACTAGGGACTGAGCTTGGGGCTGAACTTGGGGTTAAACTAGGGACTGAACTAGGGAATGAACTAGGGGCTGAACTAGGGGCTGAACTAGGGGCTGAACTAGGGGCTGAACTAGGGGCTGAACTAGGGACTGAACTAGGGGCTGAACTTGGGGCTGAACTAGGGACTGAACTTAGGGTTAAACTAGGGACTGAACTAGGGACTGAACTAGGGGCTTAACTAGGGGCTGAACTTGGGGCTGAACTTGGGGCTGAACTTGGGACTGAACTTGGGGCTGAACTTGGGGCTGAACTTGGGACTGAACTAGGGGCTGAACTTGGGACTGAACTAGGGACTGAACTTGGGACTGAACTTGGGGCTGAACTAGGGGCTGAACTAGGGACTGAACTAGGGGCTGAACTTGGGACTGAACTAGGGACTGAACTAGGGGCTGAACTAGGGACTGAACTAGGGACTGAACTTGGGACTGAACTTGGGACTGAACTAGGGGCTGAACTAGGGGCTGAACTAGGGGCTGAACTAGGGGCTGAACTAGGGACTGAACTTGGGACTGAACTTGGGGCTGAACTAGGGGCTGAACTAGGGACTGAACTAGGGGCTGAACTTGGGACTGAACTTGGGGCTGAACTAGGGGCTGAACTAGGGGCTGAACTAGGGGCTGAACTTGGGGCTGAACTTTGAACTGAACTTGGGACTGAACTTGGGTCTGAACTAGGGAGAAAGGTCTATGAAGGGCTCAGTACATAAAACAATGTGCGCATTCAAAGCAGCCCCAGAACATGGTGTGACATTGCTTGGACGACCCCCATAGACTTGCAACTGACTATATTTTCCTATGCCAAAGTCAGATAATAACGACCTAACGATGCATCAGTAGAGTTTTCCAGGCAGCTATCCCCTAACGAGCACTTATTATACATAATAACATAGCGCTTAATAGCACCAGGGTATATAAGCCCCTAGCAACCAGAGAGCTGCTAAAATACCAGATGGAGAGCTGCTGAACAAAAAATGAAATAACTAACAAAAAATGAAATCCAATTGCAAATAATCTTAGAATATCAATATCTCCAATCCCCTTTAATGTTGGCTCTCAGCAATTATCATGAAAATGTATTGTAAGCTTTATCCAATGGAAATATGAAACTTTTTACATTTAATTAATTCAAAATAATCAGTTTGTATCTCCCTCCCAGCAGCCTGTCTTTCTCCATGTAGGAGGCGGGGCCAGACTGTGATTGACAGGAAGGTCTGATATATCTTTCAGGGGGTTTCCTTTCCCAGCAGGTGTATTAGAGCGCAAATAACTGACTCTGACAATTAAATCCTTTTTATAATCAAACAAATACACAATATTGTACATTTCATTTACACAAATGATTGTAACAAAGCAAATACACGTTACATAACGGTTTATATATAAAAATATGTACATAGTAAAGTCTCTGCGTCCTAAATTTGTATTGAACTTATACTAAATATATCATTTGTATAGAAATTTCTCTGTATAAACGATACATTTAGCATTAGTGAGGAGCGAATCTGTCCCATTTAACTTTGGCGGAAAATTTGCGAATCTTTCAAAAGATTCGCAAATGGCGGAAAAAAATATTGTCGCACATCAAAAAAAGTGATGCGTGCAACAATTTTTTTGCCCCTACATGATGCAATGACATTCCTGGAATCATTTGTGGGGCTCTTTCCCGTTGCAGCACAATAATGCCCCCCGTGTACAGAGCCAGGGCCTACAGATTG
This sequence comes from Xenopus tropicalis, assembly GCF_000004195.4. Taxonomy (NCBI): domain Eukaryota; kingdom Metazoa; phylum Chordata; class Amphibia; order Anura; family Pipidae; genus Xenopus; species Xenopus tropicalis. Next base: position 129,247,397 of record NC_030683.2, on the reverse strand, counting down.
GGTTTGCCCAAGAACCTGACTGCACAGAGGCCTGAAATTAACCCAATAAACCCCTGTGGAATTATTCGGAACCCCAACTGTGAGCCTGACCCCCAACATCACTGCCCAACCTCACTAATGCTCTTATGGCTGAATGGGAGCAACTCCCAGCAACATCTAGTGGGGGACCTTCCCAGAAGGGTAGGGGCAGTTATAGCAGCAAAGGGAGGGGTAACCGAACTGAACCCCTGTGGGATGGAACCCCGACTGTGAGCCTGATCCCCAACATCACTGCCCAACCTCACTAATGCCCTTGTGGCTGAATGGGAGCAACTCCCAGCAACATCTAGTGGGAACCTTCCCAGAAGGGCAGGGGCATTTATAGCAGCAAAGAGTGGGGCAACTTCATATATCCCCTTGGGTTGGGAATGAGATGTTGGGCAGGTAGGGGGTCAGCATATTTTTGGCCATACAGTGAATATTGGGAATATAAACAACATTGAACCCCTCTGAGATATATTCTTTGGCAAATACAGAACCAGCCAACTGAACTCAACATGCTTAGGGCAAATCACAAAATGGCGGCTCCTTGGTATGTACCAATGACAGTCCATGACCGATACATGGCGTAACCCACCATCAACTCATCCATGTCTGTTCGGACCTGCTATAGAACATACATCAAAGCCCAACATTCAGGATCCCATTGAGACTAATGGATGGACATTCTGGGCCGATGGATCTGCAAATTCCCGGGACACGAGAGGAGAAATGTGGCTAAAGACTCCCCAGGTGATAAATAAACAGAGATGATACATAAGTACCAAATAAATATTAAAATATTATTAGGGCCAATAGTGCACTGGCGAATAGAAGGATGCTGAGCTGTTTTGACCTTTGGGGGTCAAAACAATGATGAGAATCATAGAAGTGTAAAAGATACCCAATAGGAGGCAGAGGAAGAAGAAAAGTTTATTTGTATGATACAGATCCACACTCAGCTTCTCCACCTTGTCAGGTTCTCCTCTGTGCCTGAACCAAATCACCTAGAAAACAGAATAAATACAGCAATAACTATATGTTTCAATAGGATATTTTCATTTATTAAAAGATCCATTATTGTTGTACAAAGAAAGGTCTTCTTCTGACTTCTACAGGATCTCGACAGGTTTTAGATGATGTATTTTTGCATTCAGATTCGGTTTTGTTTTATAGTAAAAGGGTTTTTTTGTGACAAAATTGGGTTTGGGTGTCAAAAATGCCCCCCTCAGGTATATAATAGCCCTAGTCTTCATTACATGGACTTTAGCTACATAAGGTCAGGAGCCTCAAGGAGCCCCCGCCATGGCCTTCACACTCCCCCAACCCAATCCCCGCAGGGCACTCCCCCAAGCCGCCAGTCTCCCTCCCCTGATGTACTGAAGGACAGGGGGGCCTTGGGGTAGCGCCCCCCCGGTCTGACCCTGATACAGAAAGCTGGGGCCCCAAAAAGACATTGTATAATAATGGCGGTATGTAGCACTCAGCACAGAGTAAAGGTAATATTGTCTTCTTCTCAGGGTCGGACTGGTGGGTGAGGGGAACACCGGGGCTCCCGTCCCAGGGTCCCCACCCCCCCAAGGCACCTGCTTTAGTCTTACCTTAGGCACAAAGGGGGAGGGAGATCTTTGGGTGGGGGAGTGCCATGGGGATCGGGTTCAGGCACTAGTGACTCAGGCCCACTGGTTTATTTCCTGGTGCCCCGCCGGGAAAACAATAAAGTATATTTCTTAGTTACCTTAAATGCCTTAATGATGCAAAACACTCCAATTAGGGGGAAGAGAAGAAAGTTGATAAATGAGAAGACTATGCAGAAGTTAGTTGCCCTCAGTTCTTTGGTGCCTCCAAGCTGGCAGTGGGCAGGGGCCTGTGGTGATGCATGATGGGAATTGGTAATGGAATACGGTGGTGGAGTCTCATGGTTGCCTGGGGGAGATGGTCTAGAAGACTCGTCCTGGGCAGTTGAGGGTTGAGGAGAAGGTTGATATTGAGGCAACGTTGGGTCGATGGATGATGGGTCAAGAGACTCGCAGGCAGGAGGGTCGATATACACGGAATCATATTCCAGAGGAGGCTCATTCAGTATGGGGTAACAGCCAGGGGCTCGGGGCATCTCCATGCTCATGGTCCGTCCCAGGCGAATGTGAGATACATGAGCCTCCGCGTATCTATAGAGCCTGTAGCACCGACTACGCCCCATGGAGTCACGTTTTGTAACATTCCAATGTCGCCTCTTCTAACTAACGAGGAATATGTTTGAACTCTCGGGAAACCAGAACCAGGAAAGGCAGCGCTAATTACGGGTCTCCCAGGCACCCCAGTGTGGAGTAGGGAACAGTAACAGGGCGGCGGCTTAATGTGTGAATTCCATTGGCAGTTATTCAGCCACAAGGTAAGTGCTCTTCCTGCCAAACCGGTTTCACTCCTCCCTCTCGCCTTCTGCAATGTGACCTGTCAATCACCTGCTCAATTTCATTGGTTTGTCCCTTGTTGAGATCCTCAGGCAGCAGTGCCCCCAAAGTACCCAAGGGGGGCAAAAAGCCACTCCTGGTAACTTAAAGGGGATATAAACCCAACCATAACGCTGCCCCACTGCGCCCCCTAGTGTTGCTATAGTCGTAATTCTAGATGCAAGGAAATTCCCCAATGAGAATTGTACTGAGCAACAATGTGAGTGTAAGTGCAAGAGAAGTGACCAATGAGAATGCTGATTCCCTGTGTCAGGCCCCTTGCTGGTACCTTACATATAGAGATAATGATGGCATTTTCCCCTCATTATATGGCACAGGAATCAGACATGGGGATAAAGGGACAGACTTGTTCAGTGCTGGGAAACTGTGCTTATTGCTCCCAACTCCAATTGCAGGAACAGAGAACAGGGAGCCGGATTTACTCACATCAGCTGGGATTCTCATTGGGGGATTTCTTGCATTTTAATGCAGTTTTATTGGGCAATATTGCTTTAAGAATACAGCCCTGATGTTGCTGGACTACAGCTCCCAGCATGCCTCACCCTTCATTATATGTTACATTATTCTGGGATTTGTAGTCCGGCAACAGCTGAGGGTTTAGTTCCCCTAAAGGAGCAAAATTCTGTTTTTTAAATTGGAATTTAGGCTCTGCTAGTGTAGATAGCGCTATTGCACTTCCCTCTGGCCTCCTCTGATAATAAAAAAATCAGCACTAAGAGGCGAGGGGAGGCGCATCCCCCAGTTAGAAATCAGTACAGGTATGGGATCTGTTATCCAGAAACCCGTTATCCTGAAAGTTCCAAATTACAGAAAGGCCATCTTCCGTAGACTCCATTATAAGCAATAATGAAACAGTACCTGTACTTGATCCCAACTAAGATATAATTACCCCTTATTGGGGCAGAACAGCCCTATTGGGTTTATTTCATGGTTAAATGATTCCCTTTTCTCTGTAATAATAAAACAGTACCTGTACTTCATCCCAACTAAGATATAATTACCCCTTATTGGGGGCAGAACAGCCCTATTGGGTTTATTTCATGTTTAAATTATTTTGTGTAGACTTAAGGTATGGAGATCCAAATTATGGAGAGATCCCTTATCCGGAAAACCCCTGTTCCAAGCATACCTCTAGTAGAATGTAGGGCTGGATTCTTGGGACGATGCACCTTTGCGGGTAAAAATAACGGCAAGGATTATGGCGGTGTAAATAGCGATAGCCAATGGGAGGCTGACGTAAAAAAAAAATTATTTGTATAATACAGAGTCCCCCTCAGCTTCTTCACTGTCTCAGGTTCTCCTCTATACATGAACCTAATCACCTAGAAAACAGAATAAATACATCAATAAATAAATGTTCCATGTACGTTGCCCCTTTGTTTGCCCCATCAATACGTAATAGGGTATTATCATTTCTCAAAAGGTTCCAATTGAAAAACAAAAGCCAGCGTCAAAAAACCCCAAAACCTCTAGAACCACCAAGCAAAGAAGGTCTTCTTCTACCATTGACTTCTACATGATCTCTACACAGGGTCCCAAAAAGACCTTGCATAATAATGGCGATATGCACCAATCAGCACGGAGTAAAGTTAATGCTGCCTTCTTCTTCTCAAGGCAACTGTGTTGACATTATGGTATATTCCGTAGTTACCTTGAAGGAATTAATGATGGAAACCAATCCGAGTGGGGGGAAGAGAAGAAAGATGATAAAGGAGAAGACTATGCAGCAGTTATTTGCCTTCACTTCTGCCGGAGCCACTGCCTGATGGGAATTGGTAATGGAATACGGTGGTGGAATCTCATAGTTGCCTGAGGGAGATGGTTTGGAAGACTCGTCCTGGGCAGTTGAGGGTTGAGGAGAAGGTTGATATTGAGGCAATGTTGGGTCGGAGTAGGCAGGAGGGTCAATATACACGGAATCATATTCCGGAGGGGGCTCATTCAGTATGGGGTAACAGCCAGAGGCTCGGGGCATCTCCATGCTCATGGTCCATCCAAGCAACTGTACGACATATGAGCCTCGGTGTGTTTAGCCTGTAGCACCAACTACGCCCCATGGAGTCACGTTTTCCAAAATACCGATATCATGTGTTGAAATGAAATGCGAACTCTCGGAGAACCAGGACAGGCAGCGCTAATTACTGGTCGCCAAGGCAACGCAATACGGCATAGGGAACAGTTACAGGGCGGCGGCTTAATATTTGTATACCATTGTCAATTATTCAGTTGGGGGGTAAGTGCAGTTCCTGCCAAACCAGTTTCACTCCTCCTCACCTTCTGCTGGTAAGTCTATGCAACATCTGGCTTGGTCCTGTCCAGATAAGCAGGAGAAGAAGAATCTTGTGTCTTTAGACCAGTATTAAATAATCAACTAAGTGGGGTAACTTGGTCCACCGACATCTTCACCTCTACCCGAGGTTCCACCAACATCTTCCCCTGTACCCCAGGTTCCACCAACATCTTTCCCTGTACCCCAGGTTCCACCAACATCTTCCCCTGTACCCCAGGTTCCACCAACATCTTCCCCTGTACCCCAGGTTCCACCAACATCTTCCCTTGTACCCCAGGTTCCACCAACATCTTCCCCTGTACCCCAGGTTCCACCAACATCTTCCCCTGTACCCCAGGTTCCACCAACATCTTTCCCTGTACCCCAGGTTCCACCAACATCTTCCCCTGTACCCCAGGTTCCACCAACATCTTCCCTTGTACCCCAGGTTCCACCAACATCTTCCCCTGTACCCCAGGTTCCACCAACATCTTCCCCTGTACCCCAGGTTCCACCAACATTTTCCCCTGTACCCCAGGTTCCACCAACATCTTCCCCTGTACCCCAGGTTCCACCAACATCTTCCCCTGTACCCCAGGTTCCACCAACATCTTCCCCTGTACCCCAGGTTCCACCAACATCTTCCCCTGTACCCCAGGATCCACCAACATCTTCCTCTGTACCCCAGGTTCCACCAACATCTTTTCTTTCAGATCGCTCCTTTCAAGTCCTTTTCTAGCTCCACCTCCACCTCATTCCCTCTCTCTTTTTGAGTTCCTCAAGGCTCTTGTATGCCCTCTGCTGTTCTCACTTTATACTGTACTTCTATAGGAAATATAGAAGTTTTATTCTATATATAATAACATAGCGCTTAATAGCACCAGGGTCAGATTGGACCGGCGGTCCCAGAGGTTTCCTTTCCTAGCAGATGTATTAGACTCTGACGCAGCGATGGCAATTATATCCTTTTTTTTAATCAAACAAATACACAATATTGTACATTTCATTTACACAAATGATTGTAACAAAGCAAATACACGTTACATAACGGTTTATATATAAAAATATGTACATTGTATCGGCGTCCTAAATTTGTATTACACTTTTGCTAAATAGTGATGGGCAAACGTTTTTGCCATGGATTTCCCCATTGGGGGATTTTTTTTCTGTATAAATTATACATTTATCATTAGTGATGAGCGAATCTGTCCCATTTAACTTTGGCGGAAAATTTGCGAATCTTTCAAAAAATTCGCAAATGGTGGAAATTCTGCACAGCAAAAAAATATTATGGCGCCGTATCAAAAAAAATGTACAGAGCCAGGGCCTACATATTGGGTTTGCCCAAGAACCTGAATGCACAGAGGCATGAAATTAACCCAATAAACCCCTGTGGAATTATTCGGAACCCCAACTGTGAGCCTGATCCCCAACATCACTGCCCAACCTCACTAATGCCCTTGTGGCTGAATGGGAGCAACTCCCAGCAACATCTAGTGGGGACCTTCCCAGAAGGGTAGGGGCAGTTATAGCAGCAAGGGGAGGGGCAACCCAACTGAACCCCTGTGGGATGGAACCCCGACTGTGAGCCTGACCCCCAACATCACTGCCCAACCTCACTAATGCCCTTGTGGCTGAATGGGAGCAACTCCCAGCAACATCTAGTGGGACCTTCCCAGAAGGGCAGGGGCAGTTATAGCAGCAAAGGGAACCCCTGTGGGATGGAACCCCGACTATGAGCCTGACCCCCAACATCACTGCCCAACCTCACTAACTCCCTTGTGGCTGAATGGGAGCAACTCCCAGCAACATCTAGTGGGGACCTTCCCAGAAGGGCAGGGGCAGTGATAGCAGCAAAGGGAGGGGCAACCCAACTGACCCCCTGTGGGATGGAACCCCGACTGTGAGCCTGATCCCCAACATCACTGCCCAACCTCACTAATGCCCTTATGGCTGAATGGGAGCAACTCCCAGCAACATCTAGTGGGGACCTTCCCAGAAGGGTAGGGGCAGTTATAGCAGCAAAGGGAGGGGCAACGTTATATTCATCCCCTTGGGTTGGGAATGAGATGTTGGGCAGGTAGGGGGTCAGCATATTTTTGGCCATACAGTGAATATTGGGAATACAAACAACATTGAACCCCTCTGAGATATATTCTTTGGCAAATACAGAACCAGCCAATGGAACTCAACATGCTCAGGGCAAATCACAAAATGGCGGCTCCTTACAGTCCAAAGTCCAAGGTACATACCAATGACCGATACATGGCGTAACCCACCATCAACTTATCCATGTCTGTTCGGACCTGCTATAGAAAATACATCAAAGCCCAACATTCAGGATCCCATTGAGACTAATGGATGGACATTCTGGGCCGATGGATCTGCAAATTCCCGGGACACGAGAGGAGAAATGTGGCTAAAGACTCCCCAGGTGATAAATAAACAGAAATGATACATAAGTACCAAAGTCTATGGTAAAATATTATTAGGGCATATTGTCCATTGGCGAAAAGAAGGATGAAAAGCTGTTTTCTGTGGACGATGCACCTTTTTGGCTAAAAACAATGGCGAGAATGACAGTGGTGTAAATAACGATCCCCAATGGGAGGCAGAAGTAGAAAAAATATTTATTTAAATAATACAGATGCCCACTCAGCTTCTTCACTTTGTCAGGTTCTCCTCTGTGCCTGGCCCAAATCACCTAGAAAACAGAATAAATACATAAATAAATATATGTTTCATATATGTTGCCTTTTTGTTTGCCCCATCAATACATAAAAGGATATTATCATTTCTCAAAAGATCCAAATTGAGAAAGCACCACGGAAAAAACTGACTTTTTCATACAGGTATTTGGCCCCTTATCCGGAAACCCATTATCCAGAAAGTTCCGAATTACAAAAAGGCCATCTCCCATAGACTCCATTTTAATCAAATAATTCAGATTTTTAATAATGATTCCTTATTGGGGGCAGAACAGCCCTATTGGGTTTATTTAATGGTTAAATGATTCCCTTTTCTCTGTAATAATAAAACAGTACCTGTACTTGATCCCAACTAAGATATAATTACCCCTTATTGGGGGCAGAACAGCCCTATTGGGTTTATTTAATGGTTAAATGATTCCCTTTTCTCTGTAATAATAAAACAGTACCTGTACTTGATCCCAACTAAGATATAATTACCCCTTATTGGGGCAGAACAGCCCTATTGGGTTTATTTAATGGTTAAATGATTCCCTTTTCTCCGTAATAATAAAACAGTACCTGTACTTGATCCCAACTAAGATATAATTACCCCTTATTGGGGGCAGAACAGCCCTATTGGGTTTATTTCATGGTTAAATGATTCCCTTTTCTCTGTAATAATAAAACAGTACCTGTACTTGATCCCAACTAAGATATAATTACCCCTTATTGGGGCAGAACAGCCCTATTGGGTTTATTTAATGGTTAAATGATTCCCTTTTCTCTGTAATAATAAAACAGTACCTGTACTTGATCCCAACTAAGATATAATTACCCCTTATTGGGGCAGAACAGCCCTATTGGGTTTATTTCATGGTTAAATGATTCCCTTTTCTCTGTAATAATAAAACAGTACCTGTACTTGATCCCAACTAAGATATAATTACCCCTTATTGGGGCAGAACAGCCCTATTGGGTTTATTTAATGGTTAAATGATTCCCTTTTCTCTGTAATAATAAAACAGTACCTGTACTTGATCCCAACTAAGATATAATTACCCCTTATTGGGGCAGAACAGCCCTATTGGGTTTATTTAATGGTTAAATGATTCCCTTTTCCCTGGTTAATATGGCATCATTAACAAGAGGGTAATCTCCACCCCTACCTCCGACTGGACAGAGCACATTATTTAGCAATTAAAGAAATTAACAGTGTGTATATAGGCATGCCCCACCCCCCGGTTCCTTTGTCTTTTTTTACTCTGTCCTACAACTGACTGGAAGGATTTTTTTCTAGGAACCTATACAATAATATAGCTTCCATTACCAGGGAGTTTTTCATTTTAGGCTCAACTGAGGAGCTCGCATGGTTTTGCCTGGTGGCCTGACAGCGAGCTAAAAAAGACATAAGCATTGCTATATCAGCGCTGCGGGGATCCTTACCTTATGGAAAGGAGGCAGCGATTAGACGAGTCAGACCTGGTGGCTGGCATATTAAAATAACCAATGCGCGCGGGAGCGCAATGGAGAGACACAGGACTTCCGCGTTCGGCGTAAGGGGGCGGAGTTATGACGCGGTCGCGTCTCTTAAGGACGTGGCTGCAGGCGCGAGGCGCTGCGCCATACCAGCACCTTCGGGAACGCAGAGGGAGCGAACAGTATAAGCGAACAGGTAGAGTCGCTACTATTTACTTTGCTTCCTTATGAGGTTCCTTATGAGCGTGTCTATTATCATTAACAGGCATGGAAGCTCGCCACTCACACAGCCCAGAAGGCACGAATAGAGAAGATAGGAGGTAAAAAAAAACAAAAAAACCCTATATTTTTTTAAAAGATGGAGAAGGAAAGGAAATTTAAAGACATTTGTGTTTTGTCTCTCTGCTTGTGTCTCCCATGCTTCTTCAGTGTGTCTACCCCAGTAAGAACAAGAGAGAAATCAAGATGTGCAGCTTGTGAGAATCCAGCAGCCAGAGATGCAAAATTTTGTCAGTCATGTACAAAAAAGCTGTCAGGAGAGACCTCAACAGAATCAGTTGACATCATGGCATGGATTAAAGATGCAGTGGCACAAGGCATAAAAGAAGCAACAGCGCCTAGCACTTCAAAGCAAGTTCGAAAGAGGGTGGCAGAGAGAGAGATTTTCACCAGAGATGATTCACCAGTAGAGGAATCATCAACAGGGGAATTATCTGAAGAAGAGCAAGAAGAAGATTTGGAGCAATTTATGGGATTTGATTTTGCCTTGGTAGAAACCTTAGTGAAGGCAGTAAGGCAAGAATTAAAACTGCCAGAGGTTCAAGAGGGTCAACCATCTACAAGCAATCCCTTTAAGACACTAAAGAGGGAACGAGCAACTTTCCCCTTGCATGAGACGATTAAGGAAATAATTACTACAGAATGGGATAAAATGGATGCTAGATTTACAGTCCAAAATAAAATCCAGAGGTTATATCCTTTTTTGTCCAGATCAGGAGAAGGTTTCGGAAAGACCACCAAAGGTGGATGCAGCGGTGGCTAGACTATCCAAGAGAACAGTCCTGCCAGTGGATGATGTGTCATCTTTTTCAAATCCTATGGATAGAAAGATGGAGACTATACTAAAAAAGAACTGTTTGGCTACAGCAGCTGCCTGCAGACTGGCCATAGCATTAACATCAGTATCACGAGCCATGCAAGCCTGGCTGCATGGGATAGAGAGAGCCATTAAGCATGGAGTGGAGAGAGAAGAGATTATAAAATCTCTGTCAGACTTAAAACTAGCAACAGATTTTGTGGCCGACGCATCGATTGATTTGGTAAAGTCCTCTTCTAGAGCACTAGCATTGTCAGTGGCGGCAAGACGTGCACTATGGCTTAGATCCTGGAGTGCAGATAAGGCCTCTAAGGCAAATCTATGTAACATGCCTTTTGAGGGTGAGATGCTTTTTGGAGCAAAACTAGAAGATATGATAAAGAGAGTCACAGGAGGAAAGAGTTTTTCTGCCGCAGGAGCGAAGGCAACATTTTTCTTCTTCAGGTCCAGGTTCAGATAGACAAAGACAATCCTTTCGGGATAAGCAAAACTTTAGAGACCAGAGAGCATAGAGACCTGGAAGAGAATATACACAGGCACAGAATTGGAGGAGAGATACCAACATGACGACCAGAACCTCTAGAGGTAGAGGTTCATCCTCAAGAGGTGCAAAAAAATATTTTTGAAGGGGGGACAGCTCAGACCGAGAAAATCCCCAGGAGATTATCAAAATTTTTAAAGGTCTGGGCAAAGTCAATATCGGACGCCTGGGTGTTGAAGACAATAGAGAGAGGTTATTGTCTGGAGTTTTCAAAGATTCCCCAACAGAATCATTTCGTAATTTCCCGCATTCCACACGACAGACAAAGGAGAGAGATATTGTTAAATTATGTGGATCAATTGAAGATGCAAGGAGCAATCAAGGTAGTACCAACCTCGCAGAGAAAGAAGGGGTTCTATTCACCCTTATTCATGCTAAAGGAGAAGACAGGGGACTTCAGGCCAGTACTAGATCTCAGAGACCTCAATCAATATTTATGGATAAAAAGGTTCAAGATGGAATCATTATACACAATAATTCCAGAGGTAAGGCCAGGAGATTGGATGATTTCTATAGATCTAAAGGATGCTTATCTACACATACCAATTGCAGGGTCGCATCAGAAGTTTCTTCGGTTCACGGTCGGGCCCTGCCATCATTACCAGTTCACATGTCTGCCTTTCGGGCTTGCAACGTCACCGAGAGTATTCTCAAAGGTTCTAGTAACATTGACAGCAGAGTTGAGAAGGAGAGCAATCAACATCTACTATTACCTGAATGACATCTTGATGTTAGCAAGGGAACCTCACATCTTAGAAGTACAAAAAGAAGAAGTTATTGCATACCTACAGAGTCATGGCTGGATAATAAATCTAGACAAGAGCCAATTATTTCCCTCTCAAGATCTAACATATCTGGGAGCAAGGTTCTGCACAGACAAAGAAGTGGTGACATTACCAGAAGAGAAGAAACAAAGGATAAAACAGAAGGTGCAATGGTTTCAAGAAAGATCAGTCTGCTCAGCAAGACAGTTCATGGGGCTGATAGGCTTATTGACGTCGGCGATACCGATGACTCAATGGGCAAGATGGAATATCAGAATCCCTCAGAGAGAATTTTCGTCCCAATGGGACAGGTTAAGTCCAGACTGGGACCAGAACATTTCTATTTCAAGAGAGCTGAAGACAGCCTTAGAATGGTGGTTAGAAGACAATCATCTGTCAAGAGGCAGAAGATTAGGAGACATATCCTGGGAAGTGCTGACCACCGACGCCAGCTCGACAGGTTGGGGAGCTTATTGGAGGTCAGAGATGACCCAAGGAGTTTGGTCTGTACAAGACAGTTTACTCCCAGCGAATGTCAGAGAATTGAAGGCAGTGGCATTGGCCCTAGCAGATTTTGGGCACTTGCTAAGCAGCAAATCCTTACTAATCAGAATGGACAACATCACAGCGATGTGCTATATAAAGAAACAGGGGGGCACAAGAAGCAACCAGCTGATGCAGGTACTGCAACCAATCATGCAATGGGCGCAGGACAATCTGGAAGATCTGTCAGCAATGTTCCTCCCAGGGAAAGACAACAAGATTGCAGACTTCCTAAGTCGATACCTACTAAACAGGCACGAGTGGGAACTCAGTCAACAAATATTCGAAAGAATAGTGAACAGGTGGGGCCAACCAGACATAGATCTGATGGCGACACAAACCAACAGGAAGGTGGACCAATTTTATTCCAGAATACTGGAACCGAAAGCGAGAGCGACGGATGCGCTAATGCAGGATTGGAGCTCAGGTCTTCTATATGTGTTCCCACCAATCCCAATGATACCAAGAATTCTAAGAAAGATAAGAGAAGATCAAGCAGAGGTTATAGCAATCATCCCAGATTGGCCAAGGAGACCGTGGTATCGGCTGCTCAGACGGATGACGGTGGGGATACCCATGAGATTACCGAGAGTACCATGGCTACTGAGACAGGGACCAGTTCAGCATCCAGAGGTACATACTCTAGCCCTCAAGGCATGGCGTTTGAGAGGAACAGATTAAGAGGCTCAGGCCTTTCATCGCCTGTGGTAGACACAATGATGAATTCAAGAAAGGGGGCTACATATAAAACATACCAGAAGACCTGGAAGGTATTCATGAACTATCTGAAAGACAAAGAGATGACAGCAGACCAGGTTACTGTTGTACAGATTTTAGAATTTTTGCAGAAAGGCTTAGAAAAAGGCCTTAGCATGAGGACACTAAAATCTCAAGTCTCAGCAATTTCAGCCTTTACGGGGAAGGCTTGGGCTCAAGAACAAGCTGTCATTCAATTCATGGCAGCAGTTATAAGAATAAAACCGCCAAGAAAGAATGTCGCACCTTCATGGGATTTGCCTTTAGTGCTAGAGGCTTTAACGGGACAACCTTTCGAACCTTTGCTAGAGGCTTCAGACACAATAATGACTTATAAGACAGTCTTATTAACAGCGGTAACATCAGCAAAGTGAGTGAGTGAATTGAGAGCCTTGTCAGCCCAGGAGCCATATACGATATTTCTTCTGGATAAAGTTATTCTAAGACCTAACCCAACATTTTTACCAAAGGTGATGACTTCTTTTCACCTGAATACAGAAATTGTGCTACCAGCCTTTTTTCAGCGACCACAATCAGACCAGGAAGAGAAATGGAGTACATTAGACCTGGTCAGGTGCTTATCCATCTATTTAAAGAGGACAGCAAAATACAGAAAAACACAACAGCTGTTTGTTATTCCGGCAGGAGTAAAAAGAGGTCAAGCAGCGGCAGTATCCACGATAAGTCGTTGGATAGTGATGGCCATACAGAAGGCTTATTCTTCGAAGGGGAAACAGATGCCAATTGGCATTAAGGCACACTCCACAAGAGCAGTGAGCGCTTCATGGGCTGTAGAAGCGAATGTTCCACCAGATAAAGTCTGCAGAGCTGCAGCATGGAGTTCCTTCTCTACATTTCTTAAACATTATCAGCTAGACGTCAAATCAACGTCAGAAGCAGAATTTGGACAAAATGTTCTAAAAGCAGTCCAAACCAGCAGAAAATAAAAATATTTTGCCATATTAACCAGGGAAAAAAGAAAATTAATACCATACTTACCGAAATTTTCTTTTCCTGGTTAATAGATGGCATCATTTACAAGACCCTCCCTAAAAGGCTTAATGACCAAGACAAAGGAACCGGGGGGTGGGGCATGCCTATATACACACTGTTAATTTCTTTAATTGCTAAATGATGTGCTCTGTCCAGTCGGAGGTAGGGGTGGAGATTACCCTCTTGTAAATGATGCCATCTATTAACCAGGAAAAGAAAATTTCGGTAAGTATGGTATTAATTTTCTTTTTTCTCTGTAATAATAAAACAGTACCTGTACTTGATCCCAACTAAGATATAATTACCCCTTATTGGGGGCAGAACAGCCCTATTGGGTTTATTTAATGGTTAAATGATTCCCTTTTCTCTGTAATAATAAAACAGTACCTGTACTTGATCCCAACTAAGATATAATTACCCCTTATTGGGGCAGAACAGCCCTATTGGGTTTATTTCATGGTTAAATGATTCCCTTTTCTCTGTAATAATAAAACAGTACCTGTACTTGATCCCAACTAAGATATAATTACCCCTTATTGGGGCAGAACAGCCCTATTGGGTTTATTTCATGGTTAAATGATTCCCTTTTCTCTGTAATAATAAAACAGTACCTGTACTTGATCCCAACTAAGATATAATTACCCCTTATTGGGGGCAGAACAGCCCTATTGGGTTTATTTAATGGTTAAATGATTCCCTTTTCTCTGTAATAATAAAACAGCACCTGTACTTGATCCCAACTAAGATATAATTACCCCTTATTGGGGCAGAACAGCCCTATTGGGTTTATTTAATGGTTAAATGATTCCCTTTTCTCTGTAATAATAAAACAGTATCTGTACTTGATCCCAACTAAGATATAATTACCCCTTATTGGGGCAGAACAGCCCTATTGGGTTTATTTCATGGTTAAATGATTCCCTTTTCTCTGTAATAATAAAACAGTACCTGTACTTGATCCCAACTAAGATATAATTACCCCTTATTGGGGCAGAACAGCCCTATTGGGTTTATTTCATGGTTAAATGATTCCCTTTTCTCTGTAATAATAAAACAGTACCTGTACTTGATCCCAACTAAGATATAATTACCCCTTATTGGGGGCAGAACAGCCCTATTGGGTTTATTTCATGGTTAAATGATTCCCTTTTCTCTGTAATAATAAAACAGTACCTGTACTTGATCCCAACTAAGATATAATTACCCCTTATTGGAGCCTAAACAATCCTATTGGGTTGATCCAAATTACGGAAAGACCCCTTATCTGGAAAACCCCAGGTCCCGAGCATTCTGGGTAACGGGTCCCATACCTGTATTGTCATACAAAAGCCAGTGTCAAAAATCCCCAAAACCTGCAAAGCCACAAAGCAAAGGAAGGCCTTCTCCTACCATTGACACTACATGATCTCGACAGGTTTTAGATGACGGATTTTTGCATTCAGATTTGTTGCAGTTTTTTTTTTTTTTGGAAATTGTGACAAAATCGCAGTGATATTTCGCGATGAAAATGGGTTTTGGTGTCAAAAATTCCCCCCTCAGGTATATAATTATAGTGACTTTAGCTACATAAGGTCAGGAGCCTCAAGGAGCCCCCGCCATGGCCTTCACACTCCCCCAACCCAATCCCTGCAGGGCACTCCCCCCGAGCCGCCAATCTCCCTACTCTGGCGTGCTGAAGGGCAGGGGGCCCTTGGGGTAACGCAGGTTCCCCTGGGGCAGTGGCCCCCCAGTCTGACCCTGATACAGAAAGTTGGGGCCCCAAAAAGACATTGTATAATAATAGTGGTATGTAGCACTCAGCACAGAGTAAAGGTAATATTGTCTTCTTCTCAGGGTCGGACTGGGAGGTGCAGGGCCCACCGGGGCTCCTGTCCCAGGGTCCCCACCCCCCCAAGGGGCCCCCGTCCTGGCTCCCACACCCCCCCAAGAGCACCCACCTGTCTTTGGGTGGGGGAGTGCCATGGGGGTCGGGTTCGGGCACTAGTGCCGCGGGCCCACCGTTATTTTTTCCCGGTGCCCCACCAGGAAAACATTAAAGTATATTTCTTAGTTACCTTAAATGAGTAAATGACGCAAATCACTCCAATTGGGGGGAAGAGAAGAAAGTTGATAAAGGAGAAGACCATGCAGATGTTTTTTGCCCTCAGTTCTTTGGTGCCTCCAAGCTGGCGGCGGGCAGGGGCCCGTGGTGATGCATGATGGGAATTGGTAATGGAATACGGTGGTGGAGTCTCATGGTTGCCTGAGGGAGATGGTCTAGAAGACTCATCCTGGGCAGTTGAGGGTTGAGGAGAAGGTTGATATTGAGGCAATGTTGGGTCGATGGATGATGGGTCAAGAGACTCGCAGGCAGGAGGGTCGATATACACAGAATCATATTCCGGAGGAGGCTCATTCAGTATGGGGTAACAGCCAGGGGCTCGGGGCATCTCCATGCTCATGGTCCGTCCCAGGCGAATGTGAGATACATGAGCCTCCGCGTATCTATAGAGCCTGTAGCACCGACTACGCCCCATGGAGTCATGTTTTGTAACATTCCAATGTCGCCTCTTCTAACTAACGAGGAATATGTTTGAACTCTCGGGAAACCAGAACCAGGAAAGGCAGCGCTAATTACGGGTCTCCCAGGCACCCCAGTGTGGAGTAGGGAACAGTAACAGGGCGGCGGCTTAATGTGTGAATTCCATTGGCAGTTATTCAGTTGGGGGGTAAGTGCTCTTCCTGCCAAACCAGTTTCACTCCTCCCTCTCGCCTTCTGCAATGTGACCTGTCAATCACCTGCTCAATTTCATTGGTATTGTCCCTTGTTGAGATCCTCAGGCAGCAGTGCCCCCAAAGTACCCAAGGGGGGCAAAAAGCCACTCCTGGTAACTTAAAGGGCATATAAACCCAACCATAACGCTGCCCCACTGCGCCCCCTAGTGTTGCTATAGTCGTAATTCTAGATGCAAGGAAATTCCCCAATGAGAATTCTACTGAGCAACAATGTGAGTGTAAGTGCAAGAGAAGTGACCAATGAGAATGCTGATTCCCTGTGTCAGGCCCCTTGCTGGTACCTTACATATAGAGATAATGATGGCATTTTCCCCTCATTATATGGCACAGGAATCAGACATGGGGATAAAGGGACAGACTTGTTCAGTGCTGGGAAACTGTGCTTATTGCTCCCAACTCCAATTGCAGGAACAGAGAACAGGGAGCCGGATTTACTCACATCAGCTGGGATTCTCATTGGGGGATTTCTTGCATTTTAATGCAGTTTTATTGGGCAATATTGCTTTAAGAATACAGCCCTGATGTTGCTGGACTACAGCTCCCAGCATGCCTCACCCTTCATTATATGTTACATTATTCTGGGATTTGTAGTCCGGCAACAGCTGAGGGTTTAGTTCCCCTAAAGGAGCAAAATTCTGATTTTAAAATTGGACTTTAGGCTCTGCTAGTGTAGATAGCGCTTTTGCACTCCCCAAACTGGAATATATATATCAGTAAATATTGCCCTTTTACATCCTTTCCCTTGAGCCGCCATTTAGTGATGGGCTGTGTGCCCCCTCAGAGATCAGCTGACAGGAAGTGATGCAGCTCTAACTGTAACAGGAAGTAGTGTGGGAGCAAAAGGCAGAACTCTGCCCATTCATTGGCTGATGGGGCCTAGCATGTATGTGTGCCTTGGCTTGTTTGTGTGCACTGTGACTCCTATGATCCCAGGGGGCGGCCCTTAGTACTTAAAATGACCTACATTGTTTGGGGGTATAGTTTTCCTTTAATTTAAGTTTTAGTATGTTATAGAAAGAACTATTCCTAGCTACTTTGCTAATTATCATTATTTATTTTTTATAGTTATTAATTATTTGCCTTCCTCTTCTACATCTTTGCAGCTTTCAAATGGGGGTCACTGACCCCGGCAGCCAAACCCTATTGCTCTGTGAGGCTCCTGTTTTATTGTTATTGTTACTTTTTATTCCTTATCTTTCTATTCAGCCCCTCTCCTATTCATATACCGGTCTCTCATTCATACCACTCCCTGGTTGCTAAAGTAATTTGGACCCTAGCAACTCTTTGCAGCTTTCAAATGGGGGTCACTGACCCCGGCAGCCAAACCCTATTGCTCTGTGAGGCTCCTGTTTTATTGTTATTGTTACTTTTTATTCCTTATCTTTCTATTCAGCCCCTCTCCTATTCGTATACCTGTCCCTCATCCAAACCACTCCCTGGTTGCTAAGGTAATTTGGACCCTAGCAACTCTTTCCAACTTTCAAATGGGGGTCACTGACCCCGGCAGCCAAAACCTATTGCTCTGTGAGGCTCCAGTTTTATTGTTATTGTTACTTTTTATTCCTTATCTTTCTATTCAGGCTATGTAGTTCCTGCATACTGTCTGTAAGCTGTGGGGAAGTTGTTACAATTTGTAACATCAGTGTTTTAGTCCCTCCTCCCCTGCCAGGATTTCCAATGATGCTGAAAGAGAAGAACTGTTCTGCAGCTGGTTCTCAGCATATAAAAATGGGATTTATTCCTACTTTTTGATGGAATGGGTTATATATTATATTATTATTATATCCCACTAATCGTTATTGGGGCCACCATCTCCCACAGAGATTCACAGAGTAAAGGACAGAAATAGAAGACATAATGGGGATATAAACACTGGGATGACTGGCCGGTACTACATGTTGTTAGGGGCAACAGAGGGGGATGAAGTGAGGGATACGGGATGGGTAACCGACTCCGGGATACGCCCACAGCAATGTATCATGGGAGTGAAAAGTCCATTTCTGCCATTGGGCCAGTTTGTGGGTCAAAAAGCAGGCAAGAATTATGGCCGTGTATAAGGCGAACCCCAACGGGAGGCTGAACAAAAAACATTTTTTATTCATGTCATTTGTGCTCCTACTCAGCATTTTCACCTTCTCATATTCTCCTCTGTGGATCAACCATCTCACCTAGAGCATAGAATATACATATTAGTAAGTATCTTTGATATTCAGCACCACTTTGTTTGCCGTGCCAGCCATCAGCATCCCGGTTACACCTTCCTTTTCTCTACAATCATGAAAAAAAATGTAACTTTAGTAGAATGCCCCCCCTTAATCTCACTGTTGGTGCCTATGAAGGCAGTTGGCAGTGAGACCACCCTACTGACCCTTTAGATAATTCTCTGTCTTGACATTAAATTATAGATACCTTGAAGGAGTAGATCATGGAAACCAATCCGAATGGAGGGAAGACCATAAAGGTGAAAAGGGAAAAAAAATTAAGCAGTTATTTGTCTTCAGGTGGGCAATGTGGTCAAACGGCCAGTCAGCAGGATCCCGTGGGGGCAGATGAAGAGAAGAACCATTCATAATGCAATATGGTGGCGGAAGCTCATAGTTGTCTTGGGGAGACCGTTCAGCTATTGGTGGAGAAGGATCCAGTGGGGGCAGATGAAGAGAAGATCCATTTGAAATGCAATATGGTGGGGGAAGCTCATAGTTGTCTCGGGGAGACCGTTCAGCTATTGGTGGAGAAGGGTCCAGTGGGGGCAGATGAAGAGAAGATCCATTTGAAATGCAATATGGTGGGGGAAGCTCATAGTTGTCTCTGGGAGACCGTTCAGCTATTGGTGGAGAAGGGTCCAGTGGGGGCAGATGAAGAGAAGATCCATTTGAAATGCAATATGGTGGGGGAAGCTCATAGTTGTCTCGGGGAGACCGTACAGCTATTGGTGGAGAAGGATCCAGTGGGGGCAGATGAAGAGAAGATCCATTCGTAATGTAATATGGTGGTGGAAGCTCATAGTTGTCTCGGGGAGACCGTTCAAATATTGGTGAAGAAGGATCCAGTGGGGGCTCAAGAAGAGAGGATCCATTTGTAATGCAAAAAGGTGGTGGAAGTTCATAGTTGTCTTGGGGAGACCGTTCAGCTATTGATGAGGAAGGATCCAGTGGGGGCAGATGAAGAGAAGAACCATTCATAATGCAATGTGGTGGCAGATGAAGAGAAGATCCATTCTGAGGCTCGTAGGCAGGAAGATCAATATGCAGAGTATTATTCTGTAGGGGAGGATCACACAGTATGGGGCCAGGGAGTTGAGACATCTCCGAGCTCATGATCTGTATCTTGGGCAGCTGAGAGAGACAGGAGCTCCTGGGTATTTATAGCCCCCGTAGTGCTGGTCCCACCCCATGGAGTACAGTTTGCAGAATAATAATGTAACATTTGCACAGAAGAGCAATATCCCCCTGCCTGTATGAACTGATTTCAGCAGAAGGGAGTTGCTTTGTGGCTGTTGGACAAACAAGGGATCAGTTCTGCGGAAGTGTCAGTGCCCGGGGCAGTTAGTGGGGAGAGATGCTGGTAGGGGAAGGGCACATTTCCATGCATGAATATTCACATATACAGAGAGACTGGGTGGGAGTATGTGGGAACACAATGGGGCAGTACTGGTGTATGTGGGGGGCATTTGTTATAGAATGATGGGGGGGGGGGTCCGTGTGTCTCAGTGCCGGACTGACAGGGGGAGGAGCTCCTGCCTGAACCAAGACTAACAGCTCTGTAGCCCAAAGGGCCCGGCATTGAGCCGCTGAGTGTTGGGAGCTCACATAGCAGAACTGGGTCACTGGCATGTCCTTCAATACGATAAAAAGGGATAGATAGATAGATAGATAGATAGATAGATAGATAGATAGATGATAGATAGATAGTAAGATAGAGGGGTGGATAGATAGTAAGATAGAGGGGTGGATAGATAGATAAATAGATAGATAGATAGATAGATAGATAGATAGATAGATAGTAAGATAGAGGTATGGATAGATAGATAGATGATAGATGATAGATAGATAGATAGTAAGATAGAGGGGTGGATAGATAGTAAGATAGAGGGGTGGATAGATAGATAAATAGATAGATAGATAGATAGATAGATAGATAGATACTAAGATAGAGGTATGGATAGATAGATAGATGATAGATAGATAGATGATAGATAGATAGATAGATAGATAGATGATAGATAGATAGATAGATAGATAGATAGATAGATAGATAGATAGTAAGATAGAGGTATGGATAGATAGATAGATGATAGATGATAGATAGATGATAGAGGGATATATAGATTAAATGATCGATCGATCGATAGATAGATAGATAGATAGATAGATAGATAGATACAGAGACAAATAGAAAGATGGATAGATGATTACAGTTGGCAGGGCCCCTTGGTGATTTGGGTTCATAGCTCGTTGCACAGTCCCCTGGGTGGGCAGGTTCTAAGTAGAAAAAAAGCTCATTTATAGAAGTCAGTGGGGCCATAGCCCTGCCCTTCCTAGGCCACACCCCTGATCTTCCTAGGTCACGCCCCTGATCTTCCTAGGTCACGCCCCTGATCATCCCAGGCCACACCCCTGATCTTCCTAGGCCACATCCCAGTCTGCCTAAATATACCCACACCTGTCCAAAACCCACCCAAACAATTTGCATTATATTCTATGGATAAAGATACATAGCATAGCTCAGGGGGCCCCACACCCCACCAAGGGACCCCTGCCGCCCCCCCCCCCCCGGTGTATTCTTTATTCTTACCTTAGGGGCGTCAGGAGAGGGGGATCTGCAGGTGGGGATTGGGATTGGCTCTGGCCCGGTGGGACCCACAGGGTTTTTTCCCAGTGCCCCCCCCCCAGCCCAGTCCCACCCCGATACAGCTGTTTTATTTATTTTGAATACTAGTATATTTTATCTATATATTTCTATGCCAACCACTGCCTGGTTGCTAGGGTAATTTGAACCCCAGCAACCAGAAACCTGCTGAAATTCCCAGCTGGAGAGTTGCTGAACAAACAGCTAAATAGCACAGAAAATAAAAAGTGAAGACCAACTGCAAATTTTCCCAGAATATCAAGCTCTACATCATACTAAAAGTTTTTTTCTTGTAAATGAGCCCCGTAATGTGTATATTATAATGTGTATATTGCAATTAGTATTAGTGGCCAGTAGGTGGCGATGGGTACATGTTTATTTCAAAGCAGTGTTTACTGTGACCGTAGCCAATTGAGTTTAAAATTGGAATTGGAGAATGAGCCCGTAGGACTCTGGTTGGTTCCGTATTTATTTAGTGGAAATTGAATTGTTTCCAGTTTGGATCAGGGTCGGACTGGGCTGTTGGGGCACCTGGAAAAAACCCAGTGGGCCCCCGACCCAATCCCCATTTTTCCCAATATCCCTTGGCCCAGTCCAACCCTGTCACCATCAATCTGCCACTCTTTTTGTTTTCTTCTTACAGTAAATGTTTTTTTGCATGCTCCATCTGTAGATTTATCGTATTTGTTTTTTTATGCTCCATCTGTAGATTTATCATATGGGGTTTGTTACTTGCTCCATCTGTAGATTTATCACACTGGGGTTTGTTACTTGCTCCATCTGTAGATTTATCACACTGGGGTTTGTTACTTGCTCCATCTGTAGATGTATCACAATGGGTTGGGTACATGCTCCATCTGTAGATTTATCACACTGGGGTTGGTTACATGCTCCATCTGTAGATTTATCACACTGGGTTTGTAACTTGCTCCATCTTTAGATTTATCACAATGGGTTGGGTACATGCTCCATCTGCAGATTTATCACATGGGGTTTGTTACTTGCTCCATCTATAGATTTATCACACTGGGTTTGTTACTTGCTCCATCTGTAGATTTATCACGTTGGGTTTGTTACATGCTCCATCTGTAGATTTATCACAATGGGTTTGTTACATGCTCCATCTGTAGATTTATCACATGGGTTTGTTACATGCTCCATTTGTAGATTTATCACAATGGGTTGGTTACATGCTCCATCTGTAGATTTATCACACCGGGGTTTGTTACATGCTCCATCTGTAGATTTATCACACTGGGTTGGTTACATGCTCCATCTGTAGATTTATAACACTGGGGTTGGTTACATGCTCCATCTGTAGATTTATCACATGGGGTTTGTTACTTGCTCCATATGTAGATTTATCACACTGGGTTGGTTACATGCTCCATCTGTAGATTTATAACACTGGGGTTAGTTACATGCTCCATCTGTAGATTTATCACATGGGGTTTGTTACATGCTCCATCTGTAGATTTATCACACTGGGTTTTGTTACTTGCTCCATCTGTCGATGTATTACACTGGGTTTGTTATTTGCTCCATCTGTAGATTTATCACACTGGGTTGGTTACATGCTCCATCTGTATATTTATTGTATTTGTTTGTTTATGCTCCATCTGTAGATTTATCACATGGGGTTTGTTACATGCTCCATCTGTAGATTTATAACACTGGGTGGGTTACATGCTCCATCTGTAGATTTATCACATGGGGTTTGTTACTTGCTCCATCTGTAGATTTATCACATGGGGTTTGTTACTTGCTCCATTTGTAGATTTATCACACTGGGTTTGTTACTTGCTCCATCTGTAGATTTATCACAATGGGTTGGGTACATGCTCCATCTGCAGATTTATCACATGGGGTTTGTTACATGCTCCATCTGTAGATGTATCACATGGGGTTTGTTACTTGCTCCATCTGTAGATTTCTCACACTGGGTTTTGCTACTTGCTCCATCTGTAGATTTATCACATGGGGTTTGTTACTTGCTCCATCTGTAGATTTATCACATGGGGTTTGTTACATGCTCCATCTGTAGATTTATCACACTGGGTTTGTTACTTGCTCCATATGTACATTTATCACACTGGGTTTGTAACTTGCTCCATCTTTAGATTTATCACAATGGGTTGGGTACATGCTCCATCTGCAGATTTATCACATGGGGTTTGTTACTTGCTCCATCTATAGATTTATCACACTGGGTTTGTTACTTGCTCCATCTGTAGATTTATCACGTTGGGTTTGTTACATGCTCCATCTGTAGATTTATCACAATGGGTTTGTTACATGCTCCATCTGTAGATTTATCACATGGGTTTGTTACATGCTCCATCTGTAGATTTATCACAATGGGTTGGTTACATGCTCCATCTGTATATTTATTGTATTTGTTTGTTTATGCTCCATCTGTAGATTTATCACATGGGGTTTGTTACATGCTCCATCTGTAGATTTATAACACTGGGTTGGTTACATGCTCCATCTGTAGATTTATCACATGGGGTTTGTTACTTGCTCCATCTGTAGATTTATCACATGGGGTTTGTTACTTGCTCCATTTGTAGATTTATCACACTGGGTTTGTTACTTGCTCCATCTGTAGATTTATCACAATGGGTTGGGTACATGCTCCATCTGCAGATTTATCACATGGGGTTTGTTACATGCTCCATCTGTAGATGTATCACATGGGGTTTGTTACTTGCTCCATCTGTAGATTTCTCACACTGGGTTTTGCTACTTGCTCCATCTGTAGATTTATCACATGGGGTTTGTTACTTGCTCCATCTGTAGATTTATCACATGGGGTTTGTTACATGCTCCATCTGTAGATTTATCACACTGGGTTTGTTACTTGCTCCATATGTACATTTATCACACTGGGTTTGTAACTTGCTCCATCTTTAGATTTATCACAATGGGTTGGGTACATGCTCCATCTGCAGATTTATCACATGGGGTTTGTTACTTGCTCCATCTATAGATTTATCACACTGGGTTTGTTACTTGCTCCATCTGTAGATTTATCACGTTGGGTTTGTTACATGCTCCATCTGTAGATTTATCACAATGGGTTTGTTACATGCTCCATCTGTAGATTTATCACATGGGTTTGTTACATGCTCCATCTGTAGATTTATCACAATGGGTTGGTTACATGCTCCATCTGTAGATTTATCACACCGGGGTTTGTTACATGCTCCATCTGTAGATTTATAACACTGGGTTGGTTACATGCTCCATCTGTAGATTTATAACACTGGGGTTGGTTACATGCTCCATCTGTAGATTTATCACATGGGGTTTGTTACTTGCTCCATATGTAGATTTATCACACTGGGTTGGTTACATGCTCCATCTGTAGATTTATAACACTGGGGTTAGTTACATGCTCCATCTGTAGATTTATCACATGGGGTTTGTTACATGCTCCATCTGTAGATTTATCACACTGGGTTTTGTTACTTGCTCCATCTGTCGATGTATTACACTGAGTTTGTTATTTGCTCCATCTGTAGATTTATCACACTGGGTTGGTTACATGCTCCATCTGTATATTTATTGTATTTGTTTGTTTATGCTCCATCTGTAGATTTATCACATGGGGTTTGTTACATGCTCCATCTGTAGATTTATAACACTGGGTTGGTTACATGCTCCATCTGTAGATTTATCACATGGGGTTTGTTACTTGCTCCATCTGTAGATTTATCACATGGGGTTTGTTACTTGCTCCATTTGTAGATTTATCACACTGGGTTTGTTACTTGCTCCATCTGTAGATTTATCACAATGGGTTGGGTACATGCTCCATCTGCAGATTTATCACATGGGGTTTGTTACATGCTCCATCTGTAGATGTATCACACTGATTTTTGTTAATTGCTCCATCTGTAGATTTATCACACTGGGTTGGTTACATGCTCCATCTGTAGATTTATCACATTGGGTTTTGTTACTTGCTCCATATGTAGATGTATCACACTGGGTTTTGTTACTTGCTCCATCTGTAGATGTATCACACTGGGTTGGGTACATGCTCCATCTGTAGATTTATCACACTGGGTTTTGTTACTTGCTCCATCTGTAGACTTATCACATGGGGTTTGTTACTTGCTCCATCTGTAGATGTATCACACTGGGTTGGGTACATGCTCCATCTGTAGATTTATCACATGGGTTTTGTTACTTGCTCCATCTGTAGATGTATCACATGGGGTTTGTTACTTGCTCCATCTGTAGATGTATCACACTGGGTTGGGTACATGCTCCATCTGTAGATTTATCACATGGGTTTTGTTACTTGCTCCATCTGTAGATGTATCACACTGGGTTGGGTACATGCTCCATCTGTAGATTTATCACACTGGGTTTTGTTACTTGCTCCATCTGTAGATTTATCACACTGGGTTTTGTTACTTGCTCCATCTGTAGATTTATCACACTGGGTTTTGTTACTTGCTCCATCTGTATATTTATCACACTGGGTTTTGTTACTTGCTCCATCTATAGATGTATCACACTGGGTTTTGTTACTTGCTCCATCTGTAGATTTATCACACTGGGTTTGTTACATGCTCCATCTGTAGATTCATCACACTGGGTTTTGTTACTTGCTCCATATGTAGATGTATCACACTGGGTTTTGTTACTTGCTCCATCTGTAGATTTATCACACTGGGTTGGGTACATGCTCCATCTGTAGATTTATCACACTGGGTTGGTTACTTGCTCCATCTGTAGATTTATCACACTGGGTTGGTTACATGCTCCATCTGTAGATTTATCACATTGGGTTTTGTTACTTGCTCCATATGTAGATGTATCACACTGGGTTTTGTTACTTGCTCCATCTGTAGATGTATCACACTGGGTTGGGTACATGCTCCATCTGTAGATTTATCACACTGGGTTTGTTACATGCTCCATCTGTAGATTTATCACACTGGGTTTTGTTACTTGCTCCATATGTAGATGTATCACACTGGGTTTTGTTACTTGCTCCATCTGTAGATTTATCACACTGGGTTGGGTACATGCTCCATCTGTAGATTTATCACACTGGGTTGGTTACTTGCTCCATCTGTAGATTTATCACATGAGGTTTGTTACTTGCTCCATATGTAGATTTATCACACTGGGTTTTGTTACTTGCTCCATCTGTAGATTTATCACACTGGGTTTTGTTACTTGCTCCATCTGTAGATTTATCACATGAGGTTTGTTACATGCTCCATCTGTAGATTTATCACACTGGGTTTTGTTACTTGCTCCATCTGTAGATTTATCATATGGGGTTTGTTGCTTGCTCCATCTGTGGATTTATCACATGGGGTTTGTTACTTGCTCCATCTGTAGATTTATCACACTGGGTTTGTTACTTGCTCCATCTGTAGATTTATCACATGGGGTTTGTTACTTGCTCCATCTGTGGATTTATCACACAGGGATTTTTACTTGCTTCATCTGTAGATTTATCACATGGGGTTTGTTACTTGCTCCATCTGTAGATGTATCCCACTGGGTTTTATTACTTGCTCCATCTATAGATTTATCACACTGGGTTTTGTTACTTGCTCCATCTGTAGATTTATCACACTGGGTTGGTTACATGCTCCATTCATAGATTCCCAATTCTCTGCATATTTAATATGGGGCTTAGCATTTTACTTGCCAATATATATATATAAGGGCTGACTGAAGAATTTGGCACACACACGGGGCCAAAATGCCCTTCCTTTCTCAGACCTTCCATGATGCCCCAGCAAGGTGGTAGCGCCGGCTGAGTGCCCAGGGAATGATGGCGATAGGAACACAAGGCGTGCCAAGGGAACTGCCCATATTTGCAAATAATAAAATTGTTTCCTCAATCAAAATGACATTTGAAGCTCTGCTGATCCTGTTAAAACCTGTTCCTATCCCCGTGTCACATATTTGTCCCCATTCTACAGCTAGAACCCAATTCCCAAAACAAGAACCCAAAACAGCATATAACAGCATATAATATAGCGCCAGATCCTCCTGGTCCCAGAGCGCCGGTTCATTTTGGGACATTGATAAGTCTTTAGGGAACAATGCACAACCCATTACGCATATTATGTAACTAAGGAATGGAGCGATATAATTCACATATCATACCTTTAGCCTCCAGGCTCAGCAGTCAGGCAGATGAGGGTGTTATATAAATATTGTGTAACTTGATGTTGCAGGTTCTTTTTAGCCTGAAAAACTGGCTAAATGTAAAGTGGTAAATAAGAGTTGAATAAGAATGTTGGGTTATGTAATAAAAGGCACTAATTTTGCCCAGGAGCAGTAACCCATAGCAACCAATCAGCAGGTAGCATTTACTGATCTAAGCTGATAAAGGGAATGGGCTCAGTTATGGGGAAAGGCTGGCCCAGTTGGGATTGGTTACACTGGGGGGGGGGGGGTCACTATATATAAATATATAAGGGGGGGGGCAGTAATGAAATAGAGAAAGTACAGGGAAGAGCGACTAAGCTGATAAAGGGAATGGGCTCAGTTATGGGGAAAGGCTGGCCCAGTTGGGATTGGTTACACTGGGGGGGGGGCAGTTAAGGGGGGGTCACTATATATAAATATATAAGGGGGGGGTAGTAATGAAATAGAGAAAGTACAGGGAAGAGCGACTAAGCTGATAAAGGGAATGGGCTCAGTTATGGGGAAAGGCTGGCCCAGTTGGGATTGGTTACACTGGGGGGGGGGGCAGTTAAGGGGGGTCACTATATATAAATATATAAGGGGGGGTAGTAATGAAATAGAGAAAGTACAGGGAAGAGCGACTAAGCTGATAAAGGGAATGGGCTCAGTTATGGGGAAAGGCTGGCCCAGTTGGGATTGGTTACACTGGGGAAGGGGCAGTTAAGGGGGGGTCACTATATATAAATATATAAGGGGGGGCAGTAATGAAATAGAGAAAGTACAGGGAAGGGGGTTTGTACTGCTTTAATCAATCTTCTAATTATGTCTCACTGGCAAAGCCCTGAGGTTCTCGGCTAGTGGGGCAGATCCCTGGCAGCAGGTCGGCCTATTAATCCAGAGGCCTCATGTTTGCATATTACTGTCAGGTCCAACTGTTTCCTTATTATGATAAATAGCCCTGTCTGCCCTCAGGGAACACAACCGGCCAAACCTGTAACATAGAAACCCAATATCAGTTATTCTATCCGTTTGTAACTTTGTCTGCATGTGACACAATGGACCTGTTACCCAGAATGCTGAGGACCTGGGGTTTTCCTGATAAGGGATATTTCCGTAATTTGGACCTCCATACCTTAAGTCTACCAAAATCATTTAACCATTACATAAACCCAATAGGGCTGTTCTGCCCCAATAAGGGGTAATTATATCTTAGTTGGGATCAAGTACAGGTACTGTTTTATTATTACAGAGAAAAGGGAATCATTTAACCATTAAATAAACCCAATAGGGCTGTTCTGCCCCCAATAAGGGGTAATTATATCTTAGTTGGGATCAAGTACAGGTACTGTTTTATTTTTACAGAGAAAAGGGAATCATTTAACCATTAAATAAACCCAATAGGACTGTTCTGCCCCAATAAGGGGTAATTATATCTTAGTTGGGATCAAGTACAGGTACTGTTTTATTTTTACAGAGAAAAGGGAATCATTTAACCATTAAATAAACCCAATAGGACTGTTCTGCCCCAATAAGGGGTAATTATATCTTAGTTGGGATCAAGTACAGGTACTGTTTTATTATTACAGAAAAAAGGGAATCATTTAACCATTAAATAAACCCAATAGGGCTGTTCTGCCCCAATAAGGGGTAATTATACCTTAGTTGGGATCAAGTACAGGTACTGTTTTATTATTACAGAGAAAAGGGAATCATTTAACCATGAAATAAACCCAATAGGGCTGTTCTGCCCCAATAAGGGGTAATTATATCTTAGTTGGGATCAAATACAGGTACTGTTTTATTATTACAGAGAAAAGGGAATCATTTAAACATTAAATAAACCCAATAGGGCTGTTCTGCCCCCAATAAGGGGTAATTATATCTTAGTTGGGATCAAGTACAGGTACTGTTTTATTATTACAGAGAAAAGGGAATCATTTAACCATTAAATAAACCCAATAGGGCTGTTCTGCCCCAATAAGGGGTAATTATATCTTAGTTGGGATCAAGTACAGGTACTGTTTTATTATTACAGAGAAAAGGGAATCATTTAACCATTAAATAAACCCAATAGGGCTGTTCTGCCCCAATAAGGGGTAATTATATCTTAGTTGGGATCAAGTACAGGTACTGTTTTATTATTACAGAGAAATAGCTTTCCATGCATGAAGCCATATTACATTGAATAAATACCAACACCACATGAGCATTCAACATCTCAATTTTATTTATTTCCAATAACCCACACTCGGGCAATTTATTTATCTATTTATTCCATTTTACAGCATTTCTGACCCTGATACTATATCATAATTACTGTTATTTTCACCTCCCAAAACCATTATCCTCAATCAACAAACTCCAACCATTAACCCCCTGCACCACTGTTAACCCCCGTGATGCTGCGCTGTACAAAGAATAAAATATTTGAAAAATAAAGGAGTTATTTCTCTGAAATGAAATTACTTTAATGTGTCCTTTAATCGGCTCCCAAAATGGCAGAGAGACAATTAAACATATCCAGTCTGGATTACTCCCTCTCGGGTATATATATAATATATAGTGAATATATCAACATTTCAAAGTACTGAAGACTTTAATACTGTAATCACACGATTACACAATTTTAAACTTTATATTTTGATGACGGTTGTCCTTTAAAGGGGTTGTTTAGATTTAAATTAACTTTTAGTATGTTGTAGAGGGTGCTATTCTGAGACAATTTGCAGTTGGTCGTATTTTGTTTCTTATTTATGTGAATTATTTAGCTTTTTGTTCAGCAGCTCTGCAGGTTGGAATTTTAGCAGCTCTCTGGTTGCTAGGGTCTTATTTAACCTAGCAACCAGACAGTGGTTTGAGTAAGAGACGGGAATACGAATAGGGGAGGGGCTGAATAGAAAGATAAGGAATAAAAAGTAACAATAACAATAAAACTGGAGCCTCACAGAGCAATAGGGTTTGGCTGCCGGGGTCAGTGACCCCCATTTGAAAGCTGGAAAGAGTTGCTAGGATCCAAATTACCTTAGCAACCAGGGAGTGGTTTGAATGAGAGACTGGTATATGAATAGGGGAGGGGCTGAATAGAAAGATAAGGAATAAAAGTAACAATAACAATAAAACTGGAGCCTCACAGAGCAATAGGGTTTGGCTGCCGGGGTCAGTGACCCCCATTTGAAAGCTGGAAAGAGTTGCTAGGGTCCAAATTACCTTAGCAACCAGGGAGTGGTTTGAATGAGAGACTGATATATGAATAGGAGAGGAAAGTGAAAAATATGAAGTTATAAAGAAGTAGAAAAATAAGTTATAAAAAGTAACAATAACAATAAAACTGGAGCCTCACAGAGCAATAGGGTTTGGCTGCCGGGGTCAGCGACCCCCATTTGAAAGCTGCAAGAAGGGTAATAATTGAAAAATACAATAACAAATAAATAATGAAGACCAATTGAAAAATTGCTTAGAATTGGCCATTCTATAACATACTTCCCCTTTAATGGAATAAAGGTCACTGTCTGTATACTCCTGGGGCAGTCAGTTGGGCACTGCCCAATACCTTACGGATCAGGTTCTGTGTCAGTCTCTGTGCCCCCTACAGTGCCAGCTCTAAAGTGCCAACCTGCCCCCCCCGGGTCTCGCCGCCCATTGCCACGGTCTCTAGACAAAGAGCCAAAGCTCTATTGGGCCAGAAGCAGAATTCAGCCGGTTCCGTCTGTGCCAGTTCCGTGCCAGTTCCGTGCCGGTTCCGCGCTTCCCTCGCATAATTAATCCTCTCGGCCCAAAGTGCAGAGAACAGGGACGAGGATATAGAGCGCGACGGCCATTAGGAAGGCGCCTATTAGTCCTATCAGATTCAGTTTAATCAAAGTCCCACACAACTTGTCCACTTGCTCAAGTTCCCCTTCACGGATGAGATTTCTCATCTAGAAAATAGGATGAATATATACACAGATAAATAAATACAGTGCTATTTAATATTGACAATAAAGGGTAAGTAAAATGCACACACTATTGTGGATATTATATATACAGGTATTGGACCCCTTATCCAGAATGCATGGGACCAAGGTTATTCCAGATAAGGGGATTTTCCATAATTTGGATCTCCATACCTTAGGTCCAGTAACAAATCAATAAAACATTAGTTAAACCCAATAGGATTGTTTTGCATCCAATAAGGGGTAATTATATCTTAGTTGGGATCAAGTACAGGTACTGTTTTATTATTACAGAGAAAAGGGAATCATTTAACCATTAAATAAACCCAATAGGGCTGTTCTGCCCCCAATAAGGGGTAATTATATCTTAGTTGGGATCAAGTACAGGTACTGTTTTATTATTACAGAGAAAAGGGAATCATTTAACCATTAAATAAACCCAATAGGGCTGTTCTGCCCCCAATAAGGGGTAATTATATCTTAGTTGGGATCAAGTACAGGTACTGTTTTATTATTACAGAGAAAAGGGAATCATTTAACCATGAAATAAACCCAATAGGGCTGTTCTGCCCCAATAAGGGGTAATTATATCTTAGTTGGGATCAAGTACAGGTACTGTTTTATTATTACAGAGAAAAAGGAATCATTTAACCATTAAATAAACCCAATAGGGCTGTTCTGCCCCCAATAAGGGGTAATTATATCTTAGTTGGGATCAAGTACAGGTACTGTTTTATTATTACAGAGAAAAGGGAATCATTTAACCATTAAATAAACCCAATAGGGCTGTTCTGCCCCAATAAGGGGTAATTATATCTTAGTTGGGATCAAGTACAGGTACTGTTTTATTATTACAGAGAAAAGGGAATCAATTAACCATTAAATAAACCCAATAGGGCTGTTCTGCCCCAATAAGGGGTAATTATATCTTAGTTGGGATCAAGTACAGGTACTGTTTTATTATTACAGAGAAAAGGGAATCAATTAACCATTAAATAAACCCAATAGGGCTGTTCCATTTTCATATTGTTTTTTATTTAACATTTGCTTTTATTTGCCTAAACATGAGCCCCTTTGCACCCATAATTATAACTATAAAAAACATGTGTGTAGGTGCATATTAATTATGTAGTGTATATCAAGCCTTCCTAACGAACAATCTTCTTGGAGAAGCCAAACTACTCCTTATAGTAATCCCTGATACACTTTGTAGCAACAAACTCCACTAAATGCCCCCATTTTGCTAATAATTTATCCATATTAAAGCATTAGTAATGTTACTAATTGATGGTGTAGTTGATGGATGTAGTTACCTTGATGGTGTAGATGATGGAAACCAACCCAATTGGGGGGAAGAGGATGAAGATGATAATGGACCAAGCCATGAAACAGTTATTTGTTTTCTTTTCCACCGCAAGTTCATCCCACAGTGATGGATCCTCTTGGACACTTGGTACCGGTGAGAGATCCAATGTTGGGGCTTGGAGAGAAAAAGTACTGGTAATGCAATATGGCGGTGGATGCTCGGAGTAGGCCGGGGGACATGGTTCAGAAGACCTGTTGATGGTAGTTGAGGATTGAGGAGACGGCTCGTATGGAGGCAACGGGCAGCTGAGATGAAGGCTTGGAGGAGCAGAGTATGTTGGGGATGATGGGTCCGGAGGCTCATAGGCAGGAGGGTCGATATACACAGAACCATATGGTGGAGGAGGCTCATTCAGTATGGGGTAACAGCCAGAGGCTCGGGGAACGTCCATGCCTGATACCTTGCTCCGACAGCTTTGAGCCCTATAGACCTATATATATATATACAGTATTGGATACGCCCCCTGAGGTAATGCTCACTGAATACCAATCTCACATATTCTAAAGGAATGTTAGAAATTCAAACTACCAGACAGGCAGCATGAAACGCACGTTCCAGACGAACACGGCAACTCCGTTCCTATATCCGAGCAACACAAGAGGACCATCTGCAAGCGGTAACATACTATCGTCAAAGTCATTAACGCTATGTACATTCTCCTTAGTTACGTGAAGTGAACCCTGTGTGGTATTATGGTTTATGTACCGCATTGGGGCACTTTATCACAGGGATCCATTTAGTTCTACTGGGCCTGGGGGGTCCGTCTGGGTTCCCTTGTGAAATACCAGTCATACCAGGACCAAGGCAATGGTGTAGGGTTGACCTGGTGGTCTCTACATCATAGTGGAGAAGAAGGTACGGTTTCCATAGAGCCAGGACCATAACTGTAGAGGAACCAGACCGTATGACTGTTGGAGGGCCCCAGAGATATAGGGGACCTGGCTGGGAATGACCTTAGAATAAATGTTCTTATAAAACCCTTGGCAATATATTCTTTCATAGCCTGAGCATTGGGAACTGAATGGGGGTCCGCTCTACCCCGAGGGGATCCAAGACGTTGCTTAATGGCCCAATCAGGTCTGTGAGGGTGAAGGAATTCAGGGTTTCTCCTTGTTGAAGACCCCAACATAGCCCCACCAGCAGTTAGACAGGGGGCAAGGAAGCCAAGGTGGCAGCAATGAGGGGGATTGGAACAGGGACGGGGATTTGGAGCTGCAAAAGGACCCCCAAGTATGGTAACGTGGCAGTAACCAGGGAGCAATGATAAGGGTATTAGAAGGGCCTATAATAACCAGAATAAGATACGTTACTGATGGAACCTCCCCACGTAGAGATAAAGGAAGGGGCGTAACTACAGAGACTGCAGACCCTGAGGTTGCAGGGGGGCCCAGTAATGTAGGGGGGCCAGCGAGGTCCTAATTATTGAACATTTTTAATATATCTTGATAGAATAGGTCAACTTACTAATGTAATAGGCCCAAAATTGAATTGGCTGTGGGGCCCAGTAACATCTAGTTACGTCAGACATCTGAGGGACTGGAACTACAACAAATACAGGTATGGGATCCCTTATCCAGAAAGTCCCAAATTACGGGAAGGCCATCTCCCATAGACTCTATTATAAGCAAATAATTCAAATTTTTAAGAATGAGATTCTTTTTCTCTGTAATAATAAAACAGTACCTGTACTTGATCCCAACTAAGATATAATTACCCCTTATTGGGGGCAGAACAGCCCTATTGGGTTTATTTAATGGTTAAATGATTCCCTTTTCTCTGTAATAATAAAACAGTACCTGTACTTGATCCCAACTAAGATATAATTACCCCTTATTGGGGCAGAACAGCCCTATTGGGTTTATTTAATGGTTAAATGATTCCCTTTTCTCTGTAATAATAAAACAGTACCTGTACTTGATCCCAACTAAGATATAATTACCCCTTATTGGGGCAGAACAGCCCTATTGGGTTTATTTCATGGTTAAATGATTCCCTTTTCTCTATAATAATAAAACAGTACCTGTACTTGATCCCAACTAAGATATAATTACCCCTTATTGGGGCAGAACAGCCCTATTGGGTTTATTTCATGGTTAAATGATTCCCTTTTCTCTGTAATAATAAAACAGTACCTGTACTTGATCCCAACTAAGATATAATTACCCCTTATTGGGGCAGAACAGCCCTATTGGGTTTATTTAATGGTTAAATGATTCCCTTTTCTCTGTAATAATAAAACAGTACCTGTACTTGATCCCAACTAAGATATAATTACCCCTTATTGGGGCAGAACAGCCCTATTGGGTTTATTTAATGGTTAAATGATTCCCTTTTCTCTGTAATAATAAAACAGTACCTGTACTTGATCCCAACTAAGATATAATTACCCCTTATTGGGGCAGAACAGCCCTATTGGGTTTATTTCATGGTTAAATGATTCCCTTTTCTCTATAATAATAAAACAGTACCTGTACTTGATCCCAACTAAGATATAATTACCCCTTATTGGGGCAGAACAGCCCTATTGGGTTTATTTCATGGTTAAATGATTCCCTTTTCTCTGTAATAATAAAACAGTACCTGTACTTGATCCCAACTAAGATATAATTACCCCTTATTGGGGGCAGAACAACCCTATTGGGTTTATTTAATGGTTAAATGATTCCCTTTTCTCTGTAATAATAAAACAGTACCTGTACTTGATCCCAACTAAGATATAATTACCCCTTATTGGGGGCAGAACAGCCCTATTGGGTTTATTTCATGGTTAAATGATTCCCTTTTCTCTGTAATAATAAAACAGTACCTGTACTTGATCCCAACTAAGATATAATTACCCCTTATTGGGGCAAAACATTCCTTTTGGGTTTATTCAATATTTGAATTATTTTAAGCAGACTTAAGGTTTGGAGATCCAAATTACAGAAAGATCCCTTATCTGGAAAACCCCAAGTCCTGAGCATTCTGGATAACAGGTCCCATACCTGTACTAAAATTACTCTCACTAGCAGACCCCAAATCTCCCCCTAATTGCTGTTAATGGGGCCGCGATACCTGACAAAGATCAGGACTAAGAGCAGAACAGGTAACAAAACAAGGAAACTCTGCTGAAAATCACAGTAAAGTAAGTGAACCCGGAAAATTCTTATAAAAAATGTATTTTCCTTTCCCAGCTTGAGGGCTTTGCAGCTCAGTTATATAATTGTTTGAGTTAGTAGGAGAGAGATCACGGGCTGGATGTTACCCTGCGCCAGATGCGCCTAAATCTGGGGTAAAATGACAGTAATTCCCCAATCTCTTTATAAAGGGGGTCTCTGGGGAATGTGCACCAATCAGGGAGGGACCCCTGTTAATTACATTGCTTCTTATTGTCTCTTGTGTATTAACTTCTTATGTTAATTGTTCTCTGATCAGGGAACGGGTCAGGGATCGGGTCAGGGAACGGGTCAGGGATCGGGTCAGGGATCGGGTCAGGGAACGGGTCAGAGAACGGGTCAGGGATCGGGTCAGGGATCGGGTCAGGGAACGGGTCAGAGAACGGGTCAGGGATCGGGTCAGGGATCGGGTCAGGGAACGGGTCAGGGAACGGGTCAGGGAACGGGTCAGGGATCGGGTCAGGGAACGGGTCAGGGAACGGGTCAGTGAATGGGTCAGGGAACGGGTCAGGGAACGGGTCAGTGGAACAACTGTAGGGTCAGTGAAGTGGTTGGATCGCAGGGGAGTGTCAGTCCCACTGGGAGGGGAGGCAAACATGGCGGGCGTATAAAGGTGAGGTGGGATTTGAACCAGGGACGTTTAGGTTCATGCCGTATCCACTGGGCCAGCTGGCAGCTAGCAGGTTTGCTCATCACCTCAACTTTCCTTTCTGTTCCCAGCAGCAGCCTTATTGGTGGGTTTGGGTCAGCCAATCAGGGCTGACCCTGCCCTATATAAGCCCAGCCCCCTCACATCCCGTGCCTGAGCATTGGCCTTACAGTTGAGCACTATGGCTTGACCCAAGCTCTCTATTCCTTTGTATTGGCTCCTGTTCCTGGTTCTGCCCTTGTTCCTGTTCCTCCTCTATCCTGTTCCTGCCTTAGTCCAGTCCTGCTCCAGTCTGTTCCAGATCCTACGCCCGCTCCACCCCATTCCTGCCTGTCCCAGATCCTTTGTCCTACCACTTCTTCATCTGCTCTTCATCTGCTCCATCCTCTTGTCTTTCATTGATTCTTCACCATCATCCCCCCATTCTTCTTCCTGTTCCCCATCTCCCCTGTTCCTGCCTTAGTCCAGTCCTGCTCCGGTCTGTTCCAGATCCTACGCCCTCTCCACCCCATTCCTGCCTGTCCCAGATCCTTCGTCCTTTCAGTCCTGCACCATCCATCTACCACTTCTTCATCTGCTCCATCCTCATGTCTTTCATTGATTCTTCACCCTCATCCCCCCATTCTTCTTCCTGTTCCCCATCTCCCCTGTTCCTGCCTTAGTCCAGTCCTACTCCGGTCTGTTCCAGATCCTACACCCGCTCCACCCCATTCTTGCCTGTCCCAGATCCTTTGTCGTACCACTTCTTCATCTGCTCTTCATCTGCTCCATCTTCTTGTCTTTCATTGATTCTTCACCCTCATCACCCTGTTCTCGCTCCAGTTACCCTGTCTCCCCTGTTCCTGCCTTAGTCCAGTCCAGCTCCAGACTGTTCCAGATCCTACACCTGATCCACCCCATTCCTGCCTGTCCAAGATCCTTTGTCCTACCACTTCTTCATCTGCTCCATCCTCTTGTCTTTCATTGAGTCTTCACCCTCATCCCCCGTTCTTCTTCCTGTTCCCCCGGCACATTACCAGACCCTGAAAGACTCACCTTCCCCTCCTTCTCCTCCTTAGCGCCCCCTACTGAACCCTAACAGGCTGCAAGGAGAGGGGCTGAAGGCAGGACTGGCAACTTGAAGGGCTTTACAGTTTGGTTATATCATTCCTTGGGCAGAAGATGCTGGGACATAAGGCTCTACTGAATGTTACCCTGCCCCACTGGCACAGAGGCATCTACATCTCGGGTAAAGGTTCAGTACTTACCCCATCTCCTCAAAAAGGGTATCTAAGCAGGCTGCAGCTGTACTGGCCAATCACATATCCCACTGCAATTGTGGTTGTTTTGAACCTTCTTTATCTACTAAATTCTTTGCGCAGGAGCAGTAACCCATAGAAACCAATAAGATAATTGCTTTGAGACCAGTAAATGGTACCTGCTGATTGGTCGCTATGGGTTACTGCTCCTGGGCACACTTAGTGCCATTGGGCTTATTGTGTAACTGGTTTAATGGCTGATTGGCACTAGATAGTCTATTTGTTATACTGGGAGGGACAGGAACATTGCCCGGGGCGGCAGAACGAGTCTGGG
This sequence comes from Xenopus tropicalis, assembly GCF_000004195.4. NCBI lineage: Eukaryota > Metazoa > Chordata > Amphibia > Anura > Pipidae > Xenopus > Xenopus tropicalis. The sequence goes on along the minus strand of NC_030683.2, from coordinate 129,209,312 downwards.
AGACATTTCCTGGCAGTCGGTAGAGCCGGTATGCAGATATATAGATATAAATACATGGTCTGCGCTAACAGGTATGTGGGGTTTTCTGTTGCACGTAGGAATGTAACCAGGGCCACTTACTGTCAGTCACTAGCAATATGTAATGTTTGGGTTCCTTTTCCTGCATCTGAAGTGGAACAGAAAGATTCAGCCTGTGGCCCCATGGGGAGTAATAGGGGGGCGGACAGTCCGGGCAGGAATGGGAAATGAATAACTATAACTCCATGGTCGTTCCCAATCTGCTCATAAAGGGAAATCTCAAGCTTTATTGAGATCTTACTTCTAGGCTCCCTTTTAGGATCCAGATTTTTAAAGTTAAATGCGGAACAGGAAGGGGCAACATTTTTATTATGCCACGCCCACTTTTGGCCACTCCCCTATTGCCATAATCCCGCCAAACCTCACAGCCACATATTTTTATCTTAATATCATTCCCTAGAAAAGCTCCGCAGTAATTTTATACATATTGCTTCTTTCAGGAATGTGTATAATGGGCGGAGGAAAGGGGATCAGGTGACAGAAGACCACTCCTTCCTTCCACCTGTTCAGGAATAACAATGATTGGCTGAGGGGGGAGTGGCTCTGTTGCCACAGGAACAACCAGTTACAGCTTTTAGAAGGAGGGGCTCTTGCCAGGGTCAGTTTTTCATGGGGACAGGGAATCTGAAACGAGCTCAGTCCCCGTTAAACGGGGACAAATAGTAACGCTAATGTTGCACCTCTATACTCCTCTGACTTGCAACTAATGTACCCCTCAGTGCAGGGCCGATGCTGGCCAAATGGGTGCCATAAGCAGAAATTTATTTTTGTGCCCCTCCCCCAAATATTACGGAAGTGCCCCCATACACAGTGCCCCAATTGCCCCATAGACAGTACCCCCAATAGACAGTAGCCCCCACACACAGTGCCCCAATAGAAAGTGTCCCCATACACAGTACCCCAATTGCCCCCATAAACAGTGCCCCCAATTGCCCCATAGACAGTAGCTCCCACACACAGTGCCCCCAATAGAAAGTGCCCCCATACACAGTGCCCCAATTTCCCCCATAAACAGTGCCCCCATACACAGTGCCCCAATTGCCCCCATAAACAGTGCCTCCAATTGCCCCATAGACAGTAGCCCCCACACACAGTGCCCCCAATAGAAAGTTCCCCCATACATAGTGCCCCAATTGCCCCCATAAAAAGTGCCCCCATACACAGTGCCCTAATTGCCCCCATAAACAGTGCCCCCAATTGCCCCATAGACAGTACCCCCCATAGACAGAAGCCCCCACACACAGTGCCCCCAATAGAAAGTGCCCCCATACACAGTGCCCCAATTGCCCCCATACACAGTGCCCCCAATTGCCTCATACACAGTACCCCCCATAGACAGTAGCCCCCATACACAGTACCCCCAATAGAAAGTGCCCCAATTGCCCCCATAAATAGTGTCCCCATACACAGTGCCCCAATTGCCCCCATAAACAGTGCCCCATACACAGTGCCCCTATTGCCCCCATAAACAGTGCCCCCATACACAGTGCCCCCGATTGCCCCCATAGAAAGTACCCCCAACAGACCAAGTCATCGTCGGCGGCTCCTTCTCTCTTATGCCGCGGCAACAGGCACTTCTATAAGGTTGTGACTCGTCGCTGACGTGTGACGTCATACACATGGGCGCAACCTTATAAAAGGGCCTGTCGCTGCCGCATAAGAGAGAAGGAGCCGCCGACGATGACTTGGTCTGTTGGTGCACACTCTGTGTAGGGAGCGGCGGTACTGCCTCAGTGACACTGTGTTCATTGTTGCAAGCTTTGATGTACCATAGCAACGCCAGCAATTTTGTTTCAGGTGCCCACTAATAGGTTGGAATTATGGGACATGGCTGGTAAAAGAACCAGCAGCCCCTCTGGCATTCCCAGTACCCACAGATTGCCAGTCGGGACCCTATGCCCAGATTGCCCCAGCCCCTGTAGGGACCTTGCTCAGGCTGGGGTGCTACTCCCTGCACCCCCTGGGGGTTGTTTCCCGGTGTATTTTTAGCATTTTCTAGACACAGATTACATAGATACTTGGAATTTTTCCACTCGCTTGTTCTATTCTTATCCCTTGGCTTCCTTGGTAAATAGCTTTGTTATGCACAATATGTACGGGGTATAAACCGACACACAGAGACAGATATTAGAATAGAAGGAACCCCTAATCCGCAGGGGGGGGCTAATATATTTTTTTCCTGTAATTTTTTTTTTTCAGAACCATACTGTAATCTTTCCAGGGATTCCTTCCTGGAGCACTGACCCAGGGCAAAAAAACATATTTGCTCCCACCAGTGAATTAGGGTTTACTTGTCCTTTAAAAGTATTACTGACTGTGTGTGCAGATTGTGCCCTACTCCCATTGCCTCATTCTCATGTCCCAATCACAAGGCTTGTGTAAATGATCCCTACCTGCACCATCTCCTTAATATGCACCACAGGGGGCACAGTAGGGCACACCCTATAATGCTTGTGTGCCAGAGGCCGAGGTGGGAGGAAATTATTGAAGAAATCACAGCATTAAGTAAGGATTTAAAAATAATCCATGTAATCCCTGGCTTTTAAGATGGCTGAGTACCAGGATCCATCTTGGTCAAGGTGCCCATATTTGCACCCCAAAAGGTCCTTCAGAGGTTGCCATGGTAGCTGAGTGGTGCTCATAGACAGCATGATGCTGGGGGGGAGGTTTGGGGACAATGACTGGGGTCTTTAGGGGGGCGGGGCCTCTGCGGTGGCAGCCCCGGTGGACCCTACATCTCCCAGACGGACCCTGACTCAGTACCTAAGAGTGATGCAGGCCAGTTGGGCCAATTTCCCATGGCTGGACCCCCCCTATTATTATTGCCCCTTGGGATCACTGACCCTAACCAAAGGCTTCAGAGTAACACGATACAGGGGATCCCATTTGATGTTGGGCGGCCATGTTGTATAGAGGCTTAAGGGGAACAAAGGTTCTGCCAGGGGGGCAGTTGGCATGGGCAACAAGACTGTCATACCCTTTGGTAACCCCAGGACTTTTATTTATGTCCCCTCATACTCGTCCAACCTATAATTGGTCTCCTAGCCAGCCAGTGATGGGGCAGGGCCGCATAGGGTGGGTTCTGGGGACGTAGGGTCTGTAGGGGGGCACAGAGATTGGGGATTAGGCTGTGAGGGTACAGATATCAATTGGGGAGGGGTTATTGTAAGAAGATGGTTTTGAGGCAGATATATGGGTCCCCTCACCCAGCGACTCCAATGTCTAAAAAAAGACATTCCCGCCCCACTCAGGGGCCCGAAGGGGCCGAGTCTGTTTGAATTTTCAGTATGAGGGAACCGTGAAAGGGGAATTTTTCCAACTATTGTTCCAGTTTCAAACTATGCAAATAATAATGACTTGTTATGTGTGTGTCACGGAGCGTTAGGGTTACTCCCCCTTATGGCTGCTCCCGGTATTGTATAACTATTATATAACTAGAACTATATATCCGCCATGGGGTGAAGGCAAGAAGAGAAAAGACCCCACATGGGTAAGGAATAAAACTAATGTGCTTGTTAAGGGGGTTGTTCACCTTTAAAAGTATGAGTGCTATTAAGTGCTATTCTGAGACAGTTTGCAATTGGTCTTCATTTGATCTTCAGCTGTTGTCGAACTATAACATCCGGCAGCTAGAACTGGAACATAAAAGCTTATACTCTCTGTAATAATAAAACAGTACCTGTACTTGATCCCAACTAAGATATAATTACCCCTTATTGGGGCAGAACAGCCCTATTGGGTTTATTTAATGGTTAAATGATTCCCTTTTCTCTGTAATAATAAAACAGTACCTGTACTTGATCCCAACTAAGATATAATTACCCCTTATTGGGGCAGAACAGCCCTATTGGGTTTATTTCATGGTTAAATGATTCCCTTTTCTCTGTAATAATAAAACAGTACCTGTACTTGATCCCAACTAAGATATAATTACCCCTTATTGGGGCAGAACAGCCCTATTGGGTTTATTTAATGGTTAAATGATTCCCTTTTCTCTGTAATAATAAAACAGTACCTGTACTTGATCCCAACTAAGATATAATTACCCCTTATTGGGGCAGAACAGCCCTATTGGGTTTATTTCATGGTTAAATGATTCCCTTTTCTCTGTAATAATAAAACAGTACCTGTACTTGATCCCAACTAAGATATAATTACCCCTTATTGGGGGCAGAACAGCCCTATTGGGTTTATTTAATGGTTAAATGATTCCCTTTTCTCTGTAATAATAAAACAGTACCTGTACTTGATCCCAACTAAGATATAATTACCCCTTATTGGGGGCAGAACAGCCCTATTGGGTTTATTTCATTTTTAAATGATTCCCTTTTCTCTGTACATTTTACTGGCATTTACTGGGGGTTGGGGGGGGGTTAAGTTAAGGTAGGCAAACTATATATCTTTTTTTTTTTCATATAAACCTGAGCTTTCAAAATCTGAGTTTTTGTGTATTTCTGGAAATATTTATATTTTCATGATATAGGGATTTATACCAGAAACATATTTTATTTTATGGACAAAAATTCAACTGATTTGGAAAGCCTTATGTCTCCCAAATGTGCCAATACCTGATATGTATAGTTTTATGGAGATTTCTGACATTACAGCAGAATATGGCATACTTTAGATTCCAAAGCCAAAAATCCTGTTACATTAGGTTTACCCTAGGAAACCATATATTTTTGAAAAGTGCACATTCTGCCAAATCCAAAATGGGTAACCGTGTCTTCCAACTCCTAAGTACCAATCACCGATGTATCTGGCATTTAGAGACCCCTAAAGGAAGTAGGGCATAAAAAGTGCATATGCGGCAATATAAGCTACCGGTATGTGTATTATGTGCCCCCTAACAGTACGGAGACCCTAGAAAACCATACATTTTCTGGAAGTACACATTCTGACATAACAAAATCGGGTAAATACAACTTTCTACTGCAAACTACCAAACTACAAAGCTATGCTAAACAGAACGGTTTTTATGACATTTCTGAAAATCGTCACAAAGCTTGCATTTTACCCCATTATGTACCCCCACATTTTGTAATGTATCAACATAAAACTTTATAAATGTGAATGCCAGGGGTCTACTGAACAGTTTGATGCCCTATATGCATAGATTTACCAAACTATGTGGCGTACAAGGGCACTCAAATAAAAACATGAATTTTCACATGACGCTCCGGCTTGTGCAATTTTTGCACCCGGTATATGTATTATGTGCCATAAGAGCCCCTAACAGTACAGAGACCCTAGAAAACCATGTATTTTCTGAAAGTACACATTCTGACATAACAAAATTGGGTAAATACATCTTTCTACTGCAAATTACCAAACTACAAAGCTATGATAAACAGAACAGTTTTTCTAACATTTCTGAAAATCATCACAAAGCTTGCACTCTATTATGTACCCCAAATTTTGTAACGTATCAACATAAAACTATATAAATGTGAATGCCAGGGGTCTACTGAACAGTTTGATGCCCTATATGCATAGATTTACGAAACGATGTGGTGTACAGCGGAAGCCAAATTGAAATACAGCAGAGATAATGTCCATGTGCAAAGACAAGTGAAATCAAATAAAATCGCTAAAATCCAAAAAAATCACTAAAATCAATGCGATTTTTTTTACCTAGTGATATCTGCAGTCAGAATCACAGTTTGAGTATTTAGGCTTGGGCAAATTAGTTTTACAGACAAAGTCAAGCGAACAACAGCTATACATAACAGAAAATGGCAGGGTTCTGGGCAAGGAGCTGGCTAGGAATAGACGGCACAATGGACACCCTTGATTGCTGTTTGAGCCCTCGCACTCATTCCCAGTTCTCCTTCCAGGCCTGACCAACTGTGGGAATTCATGTTCTCCCACCTTCCCAGGAAGCTTCTACAGCTCCTAACCGGCTCCTTTATAGACTGGAAGCTCACAGGGCAAGCCCTTAGTATCTAATGGGGCTAACTTAACCCAGACCCGCCCAGCTCCTGAGGAAAATCCTTGCAATTTGCCTTATAGGGCTACTACACTACTCAAGAGGAGACTGTGTGGTAGGGATGACCATTCAATCACCAGCAAACTGGATTCATCAAGTTAATCAAGGTTAATTAATCAATGGAAGTAGTTTGGAACTGGTTTCTGATGAAACACGGAAGTGCAGAATTCCCCGTCGGTAGGAAAATTATTAATTGGCGCCTCAATGGGGAAGGGAATCAAACTGGGTGTTGACCCATTTCTCATAGTGATATGATAGAGTTAGGTGCCAGGTAACCCCCAGGCACATACTGTAAGGAGAATTTAAAATAAATAACTCAAGTACAGACTTTCAGTAAGGAACCCCTTCCTATGCTGATGGTGAGATCTCCTTTCCTCCCCACCCCCAATGAATCACTCATTGCCCCTCTCTGGGTAGGGAATCCCATAACCTGACTGCCCTTACAGTAAGGAACCCCTTCCTATGCTGATGGTGAGATCCCCTTTCCTCCCCACCCCCATTGTATCACTCATTCCCCCTCTCTTGATAGGGAACCCCATAACCTGACTGCCCTTACAGTAAGGAATCCCTTCCTATGCTGATGGTGAGATCCCCTTTCCTCCCCACCCCCAATGAATCTCATTCCCCCTCTCTTGGTAGGGAACCCCATAACCTGACTGCCCTTACAGTAAGGAACCCCTTCCTAAGCTGATGGTGAGATCCCCTTTCCTCCCCACCCCCAATGTATCACTCATTCCCCCTCTCTTGGTAGGGAATCCCATAACCTGACTGCCCTTACAGTAAGGAACCCCTTCCTATGCTGATGGTGAGATCCCCTTTCCTCCCCACCCCCATTGTATCACTCATTCCCCCTCTCTTGGTAGGGAACCCCATAACCTGACTGCCCTTACAGTAAGGAATCCCTTCCTATGCTGATGGTGAGATCCCCTTTCCTCCCCACCCCCAATGAATCTCATTCCCCCTCTCTTGGTAGGGAACCCCATAACCTGACTGCCCTTACAGTAAGGAACCCCTTCCTATGCTGATGGTAAGATCCCCTTTCCTCCCCACCCCCAATGTATCACTCATTCCCCTCTCTTGGTAGGGAATCCCATAACCTGACTGCCCTTACAGTAAGGAACCCCTTCCTAAGCTGATGGTGAGATCTCCTTTCCTCCCCACCCCCAATGTATCACTCATTCCCCCTCTCTTGGTAGGGAATCCCATAACCTGACTGCCCTTACAGTAAGGAACCCCTTCCTGTGCTGATGGTGAGATCTCCTTTCCTGCCCACCCCCAATGAATCACTAATTCCCCCTCTCTTGGTAGGGAATCCCATAACCTGACTGCCCTTACAGTAAGGAACCCCTTCCTGTGCTGATGGTGAGATCTCCTTTCCTGCCCACCCCCAATGAATCACTAATTCCCCCTCTCTTGGTTGGGTACAAAGCATTTTTTTGAAAAGTACACATTCTGCCGAATCCAAAATGTATTCCCAACTCCCAAGTACCAAACAGTAATGCTTTCCTGAATTTAGCAGTTTCTATAAAAACAATTATGAAAATTCTAAAAAATCGCCTCAAAGCTTCTACTTTCAAGCATCATATCTCCCACATAACATTAGGTACCAAGAAAACACCCCCTAAATATGAAAGCCAAGGGGCCACTGAACAGTTTGATGCCCATTGTGCATAGGATCACTGATGTATCTGGCATTTAGAGACCCCAAAAGGAAGTAGGGATACAAAGTGCATATGCGGCAATATACGCTACCAGTATGTGTATTATGTGCCCCCTAACAGTACAGAGACCTTAGAAAACAATATATTTTCCGAAAGTACACATTCTGACATAACAAAATTTGGTAAATACATCTTTCTACTGCAAATTACTAAACTACAAAGCTATGCTAAACAGAAAGGTTTTTATGACATTTCTGAAAATCGTCACAAAGCTTCCATTTTACCCCATTATGTACCCCCACATTTTTTAATGTATCAACATAAAACTTTCTAAATACGAATGCCAGGGGTCTACTGAACAGTTTGATGCCCTATATGCATAGATTTACCAAACTATGTGGCATACAGAGGAAGCCAAATTGAAATACAGCAGACAAAATGCCCATGTGCAAAAACAAGTGAAATGCAATAAAAGAACTAAAATCCCCCAAAAAATCACTAAAATCAAGGGGATTTTTTTGCCTAGTGATATCTGCAGTCAGAATCACAGTTTGAGTATTTAGGTTTGGGCAAATTAATTTTACAGACAAAGTCAAGCGAACTACACCTATACATAACAGAACATGGCAGGGTTCTGGGCAAGGAGCTGGCTAGGAATAGACGGCACAATGACACCCTTGAACTGTTTTATTTACTAGGTCAGTTTAGAAGAATTACAGGTGGGCAACCAACCTCTGGGGAACTCCTGGACCACTTAGGGGTCCCTGTCTCTGGGGGTAACCAATGGTAAATAGACCTTCTAGCACCCCTGGTTGCTGTTTGAGCCTCACACTCATTCCCAGTTCTCCTTCCAGGCCTGACCAACTGTGGGAATTCATGTTCTCCCACCTTCCCAGGAAGCTTCTACAGCTCCTAACCGGCTCCTTTATAGACTGGAAGCTCACAGGGCAAGCCCTTAGTATCTAATGGGGCTAACTCAACCCAGACCCGCCCAGCTCCTGAGGATAATCCTTGCAATTAAAGCCGTATAGGGGTACTACACTACCCAAGAGGAGACTGTGTGGTAGGCATGGCCATTCCATCACCAGCAGACTGGATTCATCAAGTTAATTAAGGTTAATTAATCAATGGAAGTAGTTTGGAACTGGTTTCTGATGAAACACGGAAGTGCAGAATTCCCCGTCGGTAGGAAAATTATTAATTGGCGCCTCAATGGGGAAGGGAATCAAACTGGGTGTTGGCCCATTTCTTATAGTGATTTGATAGAATTAGGTGCCAGGTAACCCCCAGGCACATACTGTAAGGAGAATTTACTATAAATAACTCAAGTACAGACTTTCCAAATCAAAGTTCATACAGAGGATGGCAAGCAGCCAAACCCCAAACTGCAGCTGAAGTGCCCCCCCCAATCAGTTACTAGGGCTATTTAAAAAATCCTAATTTATATATCCCCCCCCCTTAATATAGATTGGGCAGCTATGTTTAACTGCCAATTAATCCATTATTACCATCTCTCTTTGTAGGCAATTCTATAACCCTTATTGTAAAGGAACTGCTCCTCATGACTGCCCTTACAGTAAGGAACCCCTACTTAAGCTGATGGTGAGATCTCCTTTCCTCCCCACCCCCAATGAATCACTCATTCCCCCTCTCTTGGTAGGGAATCCCATAACCTGACTGCCCTTACAGTAAGGAACCCCTTCCTATGCTGATGGTGAGATCCCCTTTCCTCCCCACCCCCAATGTATCACTCATTCCCCCTCTCTTGGTAGGGAATCCCATAACCTGACTGCCCTTACAGTAAGGAACCCCTTCCTATGCTGATGGTGAGATCCCCTTTCCTCCCCACCCCCAATGTATCACTCATTCCCCCTCTCTGGGTAGGGAATCCCATAACCTGACTGCCCTTACAGTAAGGAACCCCTTCCTATGCTGATGGTGAGATCCCCTTTCCTCCCCACCCCCAATGAATCACTCATTCCCCCTCTCTTGGTAGGGAACCCCATAACCTGACTGCCCTTACAGTAAGGAACCCCTTCCTATGCTGATGGTGAGATCCCCTTTCCTCCCCACCCCCAATGAATCACTCATTCCCCCTCTCTTGGTAGGGAATCCCATAGCCTGACTGCCCTTACAGTAAGGAACCCCTTCCTATGCTGATGGTGAGATCCCCTTTCCTCCCCACCCCCAATGAATCACTCATTCCCCCTCTCTTGGTAGGGTGCAAAGCATTGTTGAGGCTGCAGCCTTTACATCCACAGACCCCCCTATTTCAGGATAATTTAACCCAATACATTATTTTTGGCTCAGTGACGTCTTCTGTCCCACGTGAGCATGTGATACACTAACTGCCACTAATAACTGTCTAATTGGAGATTCCTGCATTCCCAAATATTGACTACAACTGGTTGGGTCACCCAGTGAGTATATATATATATATATGGATCCAGAGAGGGAGATTCTAGGAACAACAGAAGGAACCTGTAGTTAAGGAGATAAAGGAACCGGATCAGCCCTGTCAGTATGGATGGAAGCAGTGACCATGGATACCCAATACCCAATGGGGCAGGTCCCTATATATTATTATTATTTTTATTAACATTTATATATATAACACCATGTGCTGCTTCAGATCCTCCCCCCGCTGGGGACCCTCCATCCGGCAAGCCTGATCCTCTCTCTCGGCACCAAACTGAGGCTGGGAATACAAACCCTGGGAACCATCAGTCTTCCGACGTAGAGAGACCTCCTAATGCTCCACGGCCTTATTTTATTTTATCCATTATTGCCGCTCTGTTATTCTTCCCTATTGGACTCTTTGCAGTTATCTACTCCAGGAAGGTAAGAGATTACAATAGCAACAGGGGCAGCACTGCTGGGGCAAATATTGATTTATACACTCATATGTCTGGAATATCCCACTGTAATAATCCCTATTTCTGTAGGGAAATGAGAGCAGGGCAGGCAGTAACCCTTCCAACACTTTCCCCTGTCTCTGCCCCTATATATTAGGTACCTACCTAGTGCTACCAACCCCTATTTCTGTAGGGAAATTAGAGCAGGGCAGGCAGTAACCCTTCCAACACTTTCCCCTGTCTCTGCCCCTATATATTAGGTACCTACCTAGTGCTACCAACCCCTATTTCTGTAGGGAAATTAGAGCAGGGCAGGCAGTAACCCTTCCAACACTTTCCCCTGTCTCTGCCCCTATATATTAGGTACCTACCTAGTGCTACCAACCCCTATTTCTGTAGGGAAATTAGAGCAGGGCAGGCAGTAACCCTTCCAACACTTTCCCCTGTCTCTGCCCCTATATATTAGGTACCTACCTAGTGCTACCAACCCCTATTTCTGTAGGGAAATTAGAGCAGGGCAGGCAGTAACCCTTCCAACACTTTCCCCTGTCTCTGCCCCTATATATTAGGTACCTACCTAGTGCTACCAACCCCTATTTCTGTAGGGAAATGAGAGCAGGGCAGGCAGTAACCCTTCCAACACTTTCCCCTGTCTCTGTCCCTATATATTAGGTACCTACCTAGTGCTACCAACCCCTATTTCTGTAGGGAAATTAGAGCAGGGCAGGCAGTAACCCTTCCAAAGTTCTGGTTTCTTACCTGTCGCTTTTGTCTCTCGATTTCAGACGGAAAAAGCCAATTTAAGAAAAGACTTCGAGTCGGCAAATAAATATTCCCAGAAATCTCTCATACTGAGCATCTCGGCTATTGTTGTATTCAGCGTATTGATTGTGGTAATAATTGCTGTCAAACCCCCTGAGCGTTATTATTGGCATTGGCACTGAGACTGGTTCCGATAAGAATAAAGAACAGGACCAGATATAATTGGAAGATGGCGCCGTCAGTATTTCAAAGGGATCGAGGCAGCGCTGGATGTTCCTCCCCCTGAACTTCCTTTAAACCAATGGCAAGAGATTAGGGGCTACGGACCCATTGGGGTGGGGGGCCTGGGGGCCAAGCTATATATTATATATATATATTATATCCACCAATGCCCAAGTTAGAGAGGTTGGTCACCTTTGAAAAGGGGATTAATATTCTGAGACAATTTGCAATTGGTCTTCATTTTTTATTATTTGTATTTTTATAGTTATTTCACTTTTTGTTCAGCAGCTCTCCAGTTTGGAGTTTCAGCAGCTATCTGGTTGCTAGGGCCCAAATTAGCAACCAGTAAAGCGGTTTGCATGAGAAGCTGGAATATGAATAGGGGAGGGGCTGAATAGGAAAAATAGATATAAGAAGTAACAATAACAATAAAACTGGAGCCTCACAGAGCAATAGGGTTTGGCTGCCGGGGTCAGTGACCCCCATTTGAGAGCTGCAAAGAGTTAAAAGAAGGCAAATAATTCAAAAACTATAATAAATAATGAAGACCAATTGAAAAGTTGCTTAGAACAGGCCATTCTATATATAGTGGGTGAGGGGAGACTCTAACAGGGGGGGTAGTGGGCGAATGGGGATCCAAGTAGGGAGAGGGGTGCACCGGGCCCTTCCAAACATTTTTTTGCAGGGGGGCCCTGGGCAGTTACTGATTGATCCATGATTTTACTTCATAGGGATGAATGTTTATATATAATATTTATACTGATCTATATGATATTTTCCTGCTGAATAAAGGTTTCATTTCCACATCAGAATAAGGACATGGAGTTGTTTCTTATGGGAATTCTGTTCCTCAGAATAACGGGTTCCATAAAGCCCTAGAATGGCCGCCCAGATCACATGTCCATCCAGCCCAAATCAAAGCGTGGCCTATGGGTGGGTCGGGGGTCCCTGCATGTTGCCCCGGGGGGGAGTGAGCTGTGAGTGGGGGTCCCACACTGGATGCAAATTTGCAATTGGTCTTCATTTTTTATTATATATGATTTTTGAATTATTTAGCTTTTTGTTTAGCAGCTCTCCAGTTTGGAATTCTAGCTGCTTTTCGATTGCTAGGGTCCAACATAACCTAGCGACCAGGCAGTGGTTTAAAAGAGAGACAGGAATATGAATAGGGGAGGGGCTGAATAGAAAGATAAGGAATAAAAAGTAACAATAACAATAAAACTGGAGCCTCACAGAGCAATAGGGTTTGGCTGCCGGGGTCAGTGACCCCCATTTGAAAGAGACAATTCAAAAACTATAGAAAATTAAAAATGAAGACCAATTGAAAAGTTGCTAAGAATAGGCCATTCTATTATTAGGTAACTGATATTGGGCTCCGCCTACTCGCCGGAGCTGCCAGTAAACAAAGAACAGATTCTCCAAGTATTCATGTTTCTTCCTGGAATAAGTAATATCTTCATTCCATTCTCTCCATTACTGGGTATTATAATACATAATCCTACTGTAATACTGTATGTACTGCTGCACAGTCATGTATGGAGCTCCCCCTGCTGGCGAGTGTAAGCACTGCTGCTGCTCAGAATAACTGTAGCATATAAAGGCTGATCCTATACTATACAACTACAATTCCCAGCATTCCCCATCAGCCAGCAGCTGTTTGATTCCTATGACAGCAGTCATTATGTCATGGTTAAATTTAACCCATTAGTCAGGTTAATTAGTTATACCTGTCGAAGAAAGTGAGAGTTCAGGTTACATAGTTACATAGGGTTGAAAAAAGACCAGAGTCCATCAAGTTCAACCCTTCCAAGTAAACCCAGCACACCTAACCCACACCTACCAATCTATACACTCACATACATAAACTATAAATACAACCACTAGTACTAACTGTAGGTATTAGTATCACAATAGCCTTGGGTATTCTGCTTGTTCAAAAACTCATCCAGGCCCCTCTTATAGGCATTAACAGAGTCTGCCATTACCCCATCCCCCGGCAGGGCATTCCCCAACCCCCTCACTGCCCTCACCGTGAGGAACCCCCTACCCAACATCCCCCGGCAGGGCATTCCCCAACCCCCTCACTGCCCTCACCGTGAGGAACCCCCTACCCAACATCCCCCGGCAGGGCATTCCCCAACCCCCTCACTGCCCTCACCGTGAGGAACCCCCTACCCAACATCCCCCGGCAGGGCATTCCCCAACCCCCTCACTGCCCTCACCGTGAGGAACCCCCTACCCAACATCCCCCGGCAGGGCATTCCCAACCCCCTCACTGCCCTCACCGTGAGGAACCCCCTACCCAACATCCCCCGGCAGGGCATTCCCAACCCCCTCACTGCCCTCACCGTGAGGAACCCCCTACCCAACATCCCCCGGCAGGGCATTCCCAACCCCCTCACTGCCCTCACCGTGAGGAACCCCCTACCCAACATCCCCCGGCAGGGCATTCCCCAACCCCCTCACTGCCCTCACCGTGAGGAACCCCCTACCCAACATCCCCCGCAGGGCATTCCCCAACCCCCTCACTGCCCTCACCGTGAGGAACCCCCTACCCAACATCCCCCGGCAGGGCATTCCCAACCCCCTCACTGCCCTCACCGTAAGGAACCCCCTACCCAACATCCCCCGGCAGGGCATTCCCCAACCCCCTCACTGCCCTCACCGTGAGGAACCCCCTACCCAACATCCCCCGGCAGGGCATTCCCCAACCCCCTCACTGCCCTCACCGTGAGGAACCCCCTACCCAACATCCCCCGGCAGGGCATTCCCCAACCCCCTCACTGCCCTCACCGTGAGGAACAACCCCCGGATCCCAACCATCCCCGGAGGCCCCCTACCCAACATCCCCCGGCAGGGCATTCCCCAACCCCCTCACTGCCCTCACCGTGAGGAACCCCCTACCCAACATCCCCCGGCAGGGCATTCCCCACCCCCTCACTGCCCTCACCGTGAGGAACCCCCTACCCAACATCCCCCGGCAGGGCATTCCCCACCCCCTCACTGCCCTCACCGTGAGGAACCCCCTACCCAACATCCCCCGGCAGGGCATTCCCCAACCCCCTCACTGCCCTCACCGTGAGGAAACCCCCTACCCAACATCCCCCGGCAGGGCATTCCCCAACCCCCTCACTGCCCTCACCGTGAGGAACCCCCTACGCTGCTTCAAATGGAAGCTCTGTTCCTCTAATCTATAGGGGGGGCCTCTGGTGCGCTGATTGTTTTTATGGGAAAAAAGATCCCCCCATCTGCCTATAATCCCCTCTAATGTACTTGTACAGAGTAATCATGTCCCCTCGCAAGCGCCTCTTTTCCAGAGAAAACAACCCCAACCTCGACAGTCTCACCTCATAGTTTAACCCTTCCATCCCCTTTACCAGTTTAGTTGCAGTCTCTGCACTCTCTCCAGCTCATTAATATCCTTCTTAAGGACTGGAGCCCAAAACTGCCCCCCATACTCACTGTTACTGCCCCCCATACTCACTGTTACTGCCCCCCATACTCACTGTAACTGCCCCCCATAGTCACTGTAACTGCCCCCATACTCACTGTAACTGCCCCCCATACTCACTGTCACTGCCCCCCCATACTCACTGTAACTGCCCCCCATACTCACTGTAACTGCCCCCCCATACTCACTGTAACTGCCCCCCATACTCACTGTCACTGCCCCCCATACTCACTGTCACTGCCCCCCATACTCACTGTCACTGCCCCCCATACTCACTGTCACTGCCCCCCATACTCACTGTTACTGCCCCCATACTCACTGTAACTGCCCCCCATACTCACTGTTACTGCCCCCCCATACTCACTGTTACTGCCCCCCATACTCACTGTTACTGCCCCCCATTACTCACTGTTACTGCCCCCCATACTCACTGTTACTGCCCCCCATACTCACTGTAACTGCCCCCATACTCACGGTGAGGCCTTACCAGGGACCTATAAAGGGGCAAAATTATGTTTCATCCCTTGAGTCAATGCCCTTTTTTATACAAGACAGCACTTTATTTGCTTTAGTAGCCACAGAATGACACTGCCTGGAATTAGACAACTTGTTATCAACAAAAACCCCCAGATCCTTCTCCATTAAGGATCCCCCCAACACACTCCCATTCAGTAGATAGTTTGCGTTTATATTATTCCTACCAAAGGGCATAACTTTGCATTTACCAACATTGAACCTCATTTCCCAGTTTGCTGCCCAGTTTCCCAGTCAAATCGCTCTGCAAAGCGGCACATCCTGCATGGAACTTATAGTTTTGCACAATTTAGTGTCATCAGCAGAAATAGAAACAGTACTGTCTATGCCCCCCTCCAGGTCATTAATAAACAAGTTAAAAAGCAAAGGCCCAAGGACTGACCCCTGCGGTACCCACTAACCACACTGGTCCAATTAGAAAATGTTCCGTTTACCCCACTCTTTGTACTCTATCCTTCAGCCAGTTCTCTATCCAATTACAAATATTATGTTCTAGGCCAGGGGTCTCAAACTCGCGGCCCGCGGGCCATTTGCGGCCCTCGGTACAGTATTTTGTGGCCCGCACCAACGCCTTCTCAAAAGCAATGAATGGATCATGATTTTTATTGCGAGCGGGAGCTGCTGATTGCGGAAATGACGTTATGCCATCATAACAGTTATTATGGGAAGACGTTCTGTTTGCACAATTAGCTGCTAAGAAGCTAATTGTGCACACAGAACGTCTTCCCATAATATGATTATGATGATTATGATGGCATAACGTCATTTCCGCAATCAGCAGCTCCCGCCCGCCGTGCCTTGCATTATCCCTTGAAAGCCAATTTTTTGTGAAATCCCTTATGCGGCCCAGCCTCATCCTGACTTTGCCTCCTGCGGCCCCCAGGTAAATTGAGTTTGAGCCCCCTGTTCTAGGCCAATATTCCTCAATTTGATCATTAACCTTCTGTGAGGTACTGTATCAAACGCTTTAGCAAAGTCCAAGTAGATCCCATCCACTGCCATTCCAGCATCAAGGTTCCTGCTCACCTCCTCATAAAAGGCAACTAAATTAGTCTGGCAAGATCTGTTACCCATAAAACCATGCTGGCACAAACTAATAGTATTGTGAACTGCAATGTATTCAACTATCCTATCCCTTATTACCCCTTCCAGAAGTTTTCCTACTACTGATGTCAGACTAACAGGCCTATAGTTTTCAGGCTGAGAACGAGATCCTTGTTTAAATAATGGCACCACCTTAGCAATCTCTCGGCACCATGCCAGACCTCAATGAATCCTGGGAAATTAAGTGAAGAGGTTTGGCAATCACAGCGCTCAGCTCATTTAATACCCTGGGATGAATCCCATCTGGTCCTGGACCTTTGTTTACCTTTATATGTTCAAGTTTCTAGCTGTTTCTGACTTAGCCCCCCCCATTACTCCAGTCAGTGCCGGATAATTAAAGTCCCCCATAACAACAACTTGGCCCAGTTGTGAAGCCTCCTCCATTTGCAACAATAGCTGGGCCTCATCCCCCTCATCTATTGCAGGATAATTCAAACCAATTATTTTTGGCTCAGTGTCCTCTTCTGTCCCACGTGAGCATGTGATACACTAAGTGCCACTAATTACTAATAACTGCCACTAATAACTGTCTAATTGGAGATTCCTGCATACACAACTGGTTGGGTCACCCAGTGAGTATATATATATATATAGGGATTCAGAAAGGGAGATTCTAGGAACAACAGAAGGAACCTGTAGTTAAGGAGATAAAGGAACCGGATCAGCCCTGTCAGTATGGATGGAAGCAGTGACCATGGACACCCAATACCCAATGGGGCAGGTCCCTATATAACTCCATGTGCTGCTGGGGACCCTCCATCCGGCAAGCCTGATCCTCTCTCTCGGCACCAAACTGAGGCTGGGAATACAAACCCTGGGAACCATCAGTCTTCCGACGTAGAGAGACCTCCTAATGCTCCGCGGCCTTATTTTATTTTATCCATTATTGCCGCTCTGTTATTCTTCCCTATTGGAGTCTTTGCAGTTATCTACTCCAGGAAGGTAAGAGATTACAATAGCAACAGGGGCAGCACTGCTGGGGCAAATATTGATTTATACACTCATATGTCTGGAATATCCCACTGACATAACCCCTATTTCTGTAGGGAAATGAGAGCAGGGCAGGCAGTAACCCTTCCAACACTTTCCCCTGTCTCTGCCCCTATATATTAGGTACCTACCTAGTGCTACCAACCCCTATTTCTGTAGGGAACTGAGAGCAGGGCAGGCAGTAACCCTTCCAACACTTTCCCCTGTCTCTGCCCCTATATATTAGGTACCTACCTAGTGCTACCAACCCCTATTTCTGTAGGGAAATGAGAGCAGGGCAGGCAGTAACCCTTCCAACACTTTCCCCTGTCTCTGCCCCTATATATTAGGTACCTACCTAGTGCTACCAACCCCTATTTCTGTAGGGAACTGAGAGCAGGGCAGGCAGTAACCCTTCCAACACTTTCCCCTGTCTCTGCCCCTATATATTAGGTACCTACCTAGTGCTACCAACCATTATTTCTGTAGGGAACTGAGAGCAGGGCAGGCAGTAACCCTTCCAACACTTTCCCCTGTCTCTGCCCCTATATATTTAGGTACCTACCTAGTGCTACCAACCCCTATTTCTGTAGGGAAATGAGAGCAGGGCAGGCAGTAACCCCTCCAACACTTTCCCCTGTCTCTGCCCCTATATATTAGGTACCTACCTAGTGCTACCAACCCCTATTTCTGTAGGGAAATGAGAGCAGGGCAGGCAGTAACCCTTCCAACACTTTCCCCTGTCTCTGCCCCTATATATTAGGTACCTACCTAGTGCTACCAACCCCTATATCTGTAGGGAAATGAGAGCAGAGCAGGCAGAAACCCTTCCAACACTTTCCCCTGTCTCTGCCCCTATATATTAGGTACCTACCTAGTGCTACCAACCCCTATTTCTGTAGGGAAATGAGAGCAGGGCAGGCAGTAACCCCTCCAACACTTTCCCCTGTCTCTGCCCCTATATATTAGGTACCTACCTAGTGCTACCAACCCCTATTTCTGTAGGGAAATGAGAGCAGGGCAGGCAGTAACCCTTCCAACACTTTCCCCTGTCTCTGCCCCTATATATTAGGTACCTACCTAGTGCTACCAACCCCTATTTCTGTAGGGAAATGAGAGCAGGGCAGGCAGTAACCCTTCCAACACTTTCCCCTGTCTCTGCCCCTATATATTAGGTACCTACCTAGTGCTACCAACCCCTATTTCTGTAGGGAAATGAGAGCAGGGCAGGCAGTAACCCTTCCAACACTTTCCCCTGTCTCTGCCCCTATATATTAGGTACCTACCTAGTGCTACCGACCCCTATTTCTGTAGGGAAATGAGAGCAGGGCAGGCAGTAACCCCTCCAACACTTTCCCCTGTCTCTGCCCCTATATATTAGGTACCTACCTAGTGCTACAAACAGGGTCACCAACAGGGGGGCACAGGGGGGACAGTCGTCCCGGGCCCCAGCGTTTTTAACTGCGGAGCAATGTTTTAAAGATGTTCCATTTTCCTTCTGTGCCTAACCCCATGAAAAGCCTTTCCCAGTTGACACATTGCAGAGATGCCCTTATACTGGCAAAGTCTGCACGGCTAAAATTGAGCGTTTTAGTTACTCCCTTATAGCGCTGTCTCTGTAGCATTATCTCAAAGGAGACCATGTTGGGATCACTGTTCCCCAAATGCCCCCCCCACACACAAATGTTAGAGATGAGTTCAGTATTATTAGATATTACCAGGTCCAAAATAGACTCATTCCTAGTAGGTTCTTGAACCGCCTGAAATAAAAAGTTGCCATTTGGCATAGTTACAAACCTACTAGCTGTTTCTGACTTAGCCCCCCCCATTACTCCAGTCAGTGCCGGATAATTAAAGTCCCCCATAATAACAACTTGGCCCAGTTGTGAAGCCTCCTCCATTTGCAACAATAGCTGGGCCTCATCCCCCTCACCTATTGCAGGATAATTCAAACCAATTATTTTTGGCTAAGTGTCCTCTTCTGTCCCACGTGAGGATGTGATACACTAAGTGCCACTAATTACTAATAACTGCCACTAATAACTGTCTAATTGGAGATTCCTGCATACACAAATATTGACTACAACTGGTTGGGTCACCCAGTGAGTATATATATATATATATATATATATATGGATCCAGTGTCAGCGGGGCCTCCGGCACCCACGGGGGGGTGGAAGTCAGGATCAAGGAGGAAGGCCGCTTCCAGCGAGTCCGAGCGAAGTACAGATGCAGGATTATCCAATAGAGAGGTCAGGTTCAGGCAAAGGTCACTTAAGGCAGGCAGCAAGGTTCAAGGTCAGGAACAGGCAATTAAACAGCAACAGGAAGCAGATGAGACAATTAGAGACCCAGGAACACAATAGGTATATTGAGCTATACTCGGGCATTGAACCTGGGTCTCTGGCGTCCTTTTAAGTTTGAATTTGGCGCCATAGCGCGTGACGTCATCGTGCCGGCGTCCTTGCGCCCACGTGGAGCCCTGGGCGCCGCCATCTTGGATTCACCGCGCCGGGAGGGAGGACGCCGCCGCACGCCAGGAGCAGGTAGGGAGCGTCGCCGATTCGTGACAGTACCCCCCCCCCACGGGGGGCCACTGGACCACTAGGCCGAGGCTTCTGAGGAAATTGACCATGGAACGCCTTCACAAGACGAGGAGCATGTACATCAGAGTCTTTCTCCCAGGAGCATTCCTCAGGGCCGAATCCCTTCCATTGGACGAGGTATTGGAGTGATCCCCTGGAGAGCCTAGAATCTAGAATCTTCTCAACTTCGTACTCTTGCTGACCATCCACGAGGACGGCAGAAGGAGGGGACTGAGCAGAGGAGAAGTGATTGAGCACCACTGGTTTCAACAAGGAGACGTGGAACACGTTAGGAATCCGCATCTCTGGGGGAAGTTGTAGCCGGACTGCCACGGGATTGATCACCTCAGAGATGGAGAAGGGACCCAGGAACTTGGGACCCAGTTTCGGAGATGGTACCTTCAAGCGGATGTTCCTGGAAGAAAGCCAGACTTTTTCACCAACCTTGTATGGAGGGGAAGGCTTTCTCCGACGATCAGCGAAGGTCTTGTGTACCAAGGAACTTTTCTCCAAATTAGACTTGGTGGCAGCCCAGATAACAGACATGTGAGCCGCCAGGTCATCTGCAGCGGGAACTTCGGAGAGGAGAAAATCTTGAGGGAAGGCCAAAGGATGCTGACCATACACCGACAAGAAAGGAGATCTTCCAGTGGAGGAGTGACTGGCATTGTTGTGAGCGAATTCTGCCCACGGGAGTAAATCCGACCAGTCGTCTTGGCAAAGGGAAACATGGTTTCGCAGAAATTGTTCAAGAGCTTGGTTTACACGCTCTGCTGCCCCATTGGTTTGAGGGTGATAGGCCGAGGAGAACTGAAGAGATACTCCCAGAGACTTGCACAAGGAGCGCCAAAATCTGGAAACAAACTGGGACCCTCTATCGGAGACAATTTCCACAGAAAAACCATGTAAACGAAAGATATGCTGTACGAAGAGATGAGCCAGTTCTACAGCCGAGGGGAGTTTCCTCAAGGGTATGAAGTGTGCCATCTTGCTGAAGCGGTCTATCACTACCCAAATGACAGTGTTACCACAGGAGGGCGGCAACTCCACAATAAAGTCCATACCCAAATGCGTCCATGGGCGAGAGGGTATTGGCAATGGATGCAGAAGACCGCTTTAGTGGTGGCACATACTGTACAAGCTGCGACAAAGTCTCGGACATCCTTGCGGATGGTCGGCCACCAAACTAGGCGTCGAAGAAGCTCAAGAGCTTTTTCAGAACCAGGGTGGCCAGCTTGTTTGGAGCTATGAGTCTGCTGGAGAATGGGAAGGCGTAACTCAGGAGGTACAAATGCCATCCCTATTGGAGTATCTGGAGGAGCGGCAGACTGGCTTAGCAAAATATGTTCAGCGAATTGGGGCAATACAGAGGCAATGATCCTGGATGGAGGAATGATAGGCTCTTGCTCTATAGGTAGATGATCTTCGGGGGAGAAACTTCGAGACAGAGCGTCTGCCTTCCGATTCTTGGTCCCAGGACGATACGTCAGGACAAAATTGAAACGGGAGAAGAAAAGCGACCACCTCGCCTGACGGGGATTCTGTCTCTTGAGAGACTGTAGAAATTCTAGGTTCTTATGATCAGTATAGATCGTGACCGGATGAGATGCTCCCTCTAAGAGGTGTCGCCATTCCTCGAGGGCGAGTTTGACAGCCAGGAGTTCACGATTCCCAATGTCGTAATTCTGCTCGGCGGAGGAAAACTTCTTGGAGAAGTATGCACATGGATGGAGCTTACCATCTGCAGAATGTCTCTGGGAAAGGATAGCACCTGCTCCTACATCAGAGGCGTCGACTTCAATAAAGAAGGGTAGATGAGGCTCTGGGTGTCGAAGAACAGAGGCCGAAATGAAGGCATCCTTCAGGGACTGGAAGGCTTCAAAGGCCACAGGAGGCCAACAATTGGGTCTCCCTCCTTTGCGGATGAGGGAAAGGATAGGAGCAATGCGGGAAGAAAAGCCTTTAATGAATTGGCGGTAATAGTTCGCAAATCCTATAAACCTCTGGATTGCTTTAGTACTCTGGGGGAGTGGCCACTTCTGGATAGCAGATACCTTGGCAGGATCCATTTCGAAGCCCCTAGACGAGATAATGTAGCCCAGGAAGGAGATCTTTGGTAATTCGAAAGTGCATTTCTCCAACTTGGCGAAAAGAGAATTTTCTCTAAGGCGAGAAAGGGCTTCTTTGACTTGGGAGCGATGGGTCTCCAAATCTTGAGAGAAGATAAGGATGTCATCCAGGTACACGACAACAGACTTCCCCAGGAGGTCCCAAAAAATATCGTTAACGAACTCTTGGAAGACGGCTGGAGCGTTGCAGAGGCCGAAGGGCATCACGAGGTACTCGTAATGCCCATCACGGGTATTGAAAGCCGTCTTCCACTCATCGCCCTCTCGGATCCTGATGAGATTATAGGCCCCACGGAGATCCAACTTAGAGAAAATCTTGGCCCCTTTAAGTTGGTCAAAAAGTTCTGAAATAAGGGGTAAAGGGTATCTGTTCTTAACAGTTATTTTATTGAGACCCCGGTAGTCAATACAGGGGCGGAGTCCACCGTCCTTCTTTTCGACAAAGAAGAAGCCAGCTCCTGCTGGAGAGGTAGAAGGACGGATAAATCCACGCTGGAGGTTCTCGGAGATATACTCCTTCATGGCAGCCGTCTCTGCAGGGGATAAGGGATAGGTCCGCCCACGGGGTGGCATGGTTCCAGGAAGGAGATCAATAGGGCAGTCATACCGCCAATGCGGGGGAAGAAACTCTGCTGACTTTTTACAAAAAACATCAGAGAAGTCCCTGTAGACGGTGGGCAGAGCTGAAAGACTCGTAGAGGAGACTGTAACCCGTTGGAGTGGCTGAGGAATTAAACAATGTCTTTGGCAGTACTGACTCCAACGGGAGATTTGACCCGATGACCAGTCAATGGAGGGGTTATGGAGTGGTAGCCATGGCAACCCCAGCACAACAGGAGACGAAGGACATGGGATGATCAGGAATGACATCTTTTCCAGATGTAGTGCTCCAATCTGGACAGATAATTCACCGGTGGTTAAAGTGATGGTGTCCGTGGAGAGAGGTCTGTCATCGATGGCGAAGACCCGAATAGGAGGAGTCACTGGAAAGAGGGAAATGCCAACCTTTTTTGCGAATGCCAAGTCCATAAAGTTTCCTGCAGCTCCGGAATCAAGGAAGGCTGAGACTGGAATTGCCTGGGAGGGCAACCGGATCTGCACAGGAACATGAAATTGGTGAGATTGTTCCGCTGACTTAGGAACAATACTACCAGCAAAAGAAACAACAGTCTTACTTGTAGCAGGAGTACTCCCCGGCTTGACAGGGCAGGAAACCGCTAAGTGGGACTGTCCGCCGCAGTATAGACATAGGCCAGAAAGGCGTCTTCGAAGCTTCTCTTGTGCAGACAGTCGAGCCTTCCCAAGTTGCATGGGGAAGTGGTAAACTGCGGAGAAGACGGGGGTACCATAGGGTTCTGGAAGCGTGGAGCCAGGACTGGATGAGACTTTTTATTCCGCTCTTTATCAGCCTGATGTTCTAAGGCGAGTGTCCACCTTAATAGCGAGAGCAATCAAATCTTCAAGGGAGTAAGGTAGATCTCTGGATACCAGGTCATCCTTCAGACGGGACGATAGGCCTTGGTAGAAGACTGCCTTATAAGCCTCCTCATTCCAGGAAGTTTCCGCCATGAGGGTTCTAAAGTCTATGGCATACTCACTGGCACCGAGACTGCCCTGGCGGATCTGCAGCAGGCGTGAAGAGGCAGTAGCGACCCGACCAGGGGCATCAAAGATGGTTCTGAACATCTGTAGAAATTCCTTCACATCAAATGTCAGGGGTGACTGACTCTCCCAGAGAGAAGTTGCCCATTCCAGCGGTTTGCCCTCCAGACGAGACATAACGTAGCCCACCTTCGCTCGCTCACAGGAGAATTGGGAAGGTTGGAACTCAAACTGAATCTGGCATTGAGTCACGAATCCCCTGCAGGCCTGAGGATTGCCACTGTAGCGCGGAGGAGGAGGTATTCGTGGCTCACGAGCTGGCGGCATCACTGGCAGAGGAACCACCACAGCAGGAGGAATTTCTGTGACAGCGGGAGTAGCGGGCAAACGGGACAAAATGGAATCAAGTACTTGCCCAATTCTGACTTGCTGGGATTCATACGCCTCCATACGGGACACCAGCCCGCGAAGGGCTCTTCCGACGTCCGGTACAGCTTCCTCGGGATCCATGGCCCGAGTATAATGTCAGCGGGGGCCTCCGGCACCCACGGGGGGGGGGAAGTCAGGATCAAGGAGGAAGGCCGCTTCCAGCGAGTCCGAGCGAAGTACAGATGCAGGGTAATCCAATAGAGAGGTCAGGTTCAGGCAAAGGTCACTAAAGGCAGGCAGCAAGGTTCAAGGTCAGGAACAGGCAATTAAACAGCAACAGGAAGCAGATGAGAATATTAGAGACCCAGGAACACAATAGGTATATTGAGCTATACTCGGGCATTGAACCTGGGTCTCTGGCGTCCTTTTAAGTTTGAATTTGGCGCCATAGCGCGTGACGTCATCGCCGCACGCCAGGAGCAGGTAGGGAGCGTCGCCGATTCGTGACATCCAGAGAGGGAGATTCTAGGAACAACAGAAGGAACCTGTAGTTAAGGAGATAAAGGAAACGGATCAGCCCTGTCAGTATGGATGGAAGCAGTGACCATGGACACCCAATACCCAATGGGGCAGGTCCCTATATAACTCCATGTGCTGCTGGGGACCCTCCATCCGGCAAGCCTGATCCTCTCTCTCGGCACCAAACTGAGGTTGGGAATACAAACCCTGGGAACCATCAGTCTTCCGACGTAGAGAGACCTCCTAATGCTCCACGGCCTTATTTTATTTTATCCATTATTGCCGCTCTGTTATTCTTCCCTATTGGACTCTTTGCAGTTATCTACTCCAGGAAGGTAAGAGATTACAATAGCAACAGGGGCAGCACTGCTGGGGCAAATATTGATTTATACACTCATATGTCTGGAATATCCCACTGACATAACCCCTATTTCTGTAGGGAAATGAGAGCAGGGCAGGCAGTAACCCTTCCAACACTTTCCCCTGTCTCTGCCCCTATATATTAGGTACCTACCTAGTGCTACCAACCCCTATTTCTGTAGGGAAATGAGAGCAGGGCAGGCAGTAACCCTTCCAACACTTTCCCCTGTCTCTGTCCCTATATATTAGGTACCTACCTAGTGCTACCAACCCCTATTTCTGTAGGGAAATGAGAGCAGGGCAGGCAGTAACCCTTCCAACACTTTCCCCTGTCTCTGCCCCTATATATTAGGTACCTACCTAGTGCTACCAACCCCTATTTCTGTAGGGAAATGAGAGCAGAGCAGGCAGTAACCCTTCCAACACTTTCCCCTGTCTCTGTCCCTATATATTAGGTACCTACCTAGTGCTACCAACCCCTATTTCTGTAGGGAAATGAGAGCAGAGCAGGCAGTAACCCTTCCAACACTTTCCCCTGTCTCTGTCCCTATATATTAGGTACCTACCTAGTGCTACCAACCCCTATTTCTGTAGGGAAATGAGAGCAGGGCAGGCAGTAACCCTTCCAACACTTTCCCCTGTCACTGCCCCTATATATTAGGTACCTACCTAGTGCTACCAACCCCTATTTCTGTAGGGAAATGAGAGCAGGGCAGGCAGTAACCCTTCCAACACTTTCCCCTGTCACTGCCCCTATATATTAGGTACCTATTTATGATATATACAGTGGCTTGCAAAAGTATTCGGCCCCCTTGAACTTTCCCACATTTTGTCACATTACAGCCACAAACATGAATCAGTTTTATTGGAATTCCACGGGAAAGACCAATACAAAGTGGGGTACACGTGAGAAGTGGAAGGAAAATCATACATGATTCCAAACATTTTTTACAAATAAATAAGTGCAAAGTGGGGTGTGCGTAATTATTCAGCCCCCTGAGTCAATACTCTGTAGAACCCCCTTTTGCTGCAATTCCAGCTGCCAGGCTTTAGGGTATGTCTCTACCAGCTTTGCCCATCTACACACTGAAATCCTTGCCCATTCTTCTTTGCAAAACAGCTCCAGCTCAGTCAGATTAGATGGTCAGCCTTTGGGAACAGCAGTTTTCAGATCTTGCCACAGATTCTCCATTGGATTTAGATCTGGGCTGTGATTGGGCCAGTCTAACACATGGATATGTTTGGGTTTAACCCATTGTTGCCCTGGCTTTATGTTTAGGGTCGTTGTCCTGCTGGAAGGGGAACCTCCGCCCCAGTCTCAAGTCTTTTGCAGACTCCAAGAGGTTTTCTTCCAAGATTGCCCTGTATTTGGCTCCATCCATCTTCCCATCAACTCTGAGCAGCTTCCCTGTCCCTGCTGAAGAGAAGCCCCCCCAGAGCATGATGCTGCCCCCCCATATGTGACAGTGGGGATGGTGGGTTCAGAGTGATGTGCAGGGTTAGTTTTCCGCCAAACATAGCGTTTTGCATTTTGGCCAAAAAGTTCCATTTTGGTCTCATCTGACCAGAGCCCCTTCTCCCACATGTTTGCTGCCCCCCCCCCCCCACATGGCTTGTGGCAAACTGCAAACTGGACTTCTTATGGTTTTCTGTTAACAATGGCTTTCTTCTTGCCCCTCTTCCATAAAGGCCAACTTTGTGCAGTGCCCGACTAATAGTTGTCGGACTGATTCCCCCCCCTGAGCTGTAGGTCTCTGCAGCCCCCCCAGAGTCCCCATGGGCCTCTTGGCTGCATTTCTGATCAGCGCTTGTTGGGCCTGTGAGTTTAGGGGGGGGCCGTGCCTTGGTAGGGTTACAGTTGTGCCATACTCCTTCCATTTCTGAATGATCGGTGGAACAGTGCTCCGTGGGATGTTCAAGGCTTTGGGAATCTGTTTGTAGCCTAAGCCTGCTTTATATTTCTCAATAACTTTATCCCTGACCTGTCTGGTGTGTTCTTTGGGCTTCATGGTGTTGTTGCTCCCAATATTCCCTTAGCAACCTCTGAGGCCGTCACAGAGCAGCTGTATTTGTACTGACATTAGATTACACACAGGGGCACTCTATTTAGTCATTAGCACTCATCAGGCAATGTCTATGGGCAACTGACTGCACTCAGACCAAAGGGGGCTGAATAATTACGCACACCCCACTTTGCACTTATTTATTTGTAAAAAATGTTTGGAATCATGTCTGATTTTCCTTCCACTTCTCACGTGTACCCCACTTTGTATTGGGCTTTCCCGTGGAATTCCAATAAAATTGATTCATGTTTGTGGCTGTAATGTGACAAAATGTGGAAAAGCTCAAGGGGGCCGAATACTTTTGCAAGCCACTGTATATATAAATCTGAATTTGAGCGCAGGATTAAAGTTCTGGTTTCTTACCTGTCGCTTTTGTCTCTCGATTTCAGACGGAAAAAGCCAATTTAAGAAAAGACTTCGAGTCGGCAAAGAAATATTCCCAGAAATCTCTCATACTGAGCATCTCGGCTATTGTTGTATTGAGCGTATTGATTGTGATAATAATTGCTGCTGAGCATTCTAGTTGGTATTGGCACTGAGACTGGTTCCGCCCGGGATAAGAATAAAGAACAGGACCAGATATAATTGGAAGATGGCGCCGTCAGTATTTCAAAGGGATCGAGGCAGCGCTGGATGTTCCTCCCCCTGAACTTCCTTTAAACCAATGGCAAGAGATTAGGGGTACGGACCCATTGGGGTGGGGGGCCTGGGGGCCAAGCTATATATTATATATATATATTATATCCACCAATGCCCCAGTTAGAGGGGTTGGTCACCTTTGAAATGGAGATTAATATTCTGAGACAATTTGCAATTGGTCTTCATTTTGTATCATTTGTATTTTTATAGTTATTTCACTTTTTGTTCAGCAGCTCTCCAGTTTGGAGTTTCAGCAGCTATCTGGTTGCTAGGGCCCAAATTACCTTAGCAACCAGGAAGTGGTTTGCATGAGAGTCTTGAATATGAATAGGGGAGGGGCTGAATAAGAAAAACAGATATAAAAAGTAACAGTAACAATAAAACTGGAGCCTCACAGAGCAATAGGGTTTGGCTGCCGGGGTCAGTGACCCCCATTTGAAAGCTGGAAAAAGTTGCTAGGGTCCAAATTACCTTAGCAACCAGGGAGTGGTTTGGGTGAGGGACTGGTATATGAATAGGGGAGGGGCTGAATAGAAAGATAACAATAAAACTGGAGCCTCACAGAGCAATAGGGTTTGGCTGCCGGGGTCAGTGACCCCTATTCAAAAGCTGAGTTAGAAGAAAATAGATAAAAAACTATAACAAATAAATAATGAAGACCAATTGAAAAGTTGGGCCCTTCCAAACATTTTCTTGCAGGGGGGCCCTGGGCAGTTACTGATTGATCCATGATTTTACTTCATAGGGATGAATGTTTATATATAATATTTATACTGATCTATATGATATTTTCCTGCTAAATAAAGGTTTAATTTCCACATCACAATAAGGACATGGAGTTGTTTCTTATGGGAATTCTGTTCCTCAGAATAACGGGTTCCATAAAGCCCTAGAATGGCCGCCCAGATCACATGTCCCTCCAGCCCAAATCACAGCGAGGCCTATGGGTGGGTAGGGGGTCCCTGCATGTTGCCCGGGGGGAGTGAGCTGTGAGTGGGGGTCCCACACTGGATGCAAATTTGCAATTGGTCTTCATTTTTTATTATATATGGTTTTTGAATTATTTAGCTTTTTGTTCAGCAGCTCTCCAGTTTGGAATTCTAGCTGCTTTTCGGTTGCTAGGGTCCAAAATAACCTAGCGACCAGGCAGTGGTTTAAAAGAGAGACAGGAATATGAATAGGGGAGGGGCTGAATAGAAAGATAAGGAATAAAAAGTAACAGTAACAATAAAACTGGAGCCTCACAGAGCAATAGGTTTTGGCTGCCGGGGTCAGTGACCCCCATTTAAAAACTAGAGACAAAAACTATATGAAATTAAAAATAAAGACAAATTGAAAAGTTGCTAAGAATAGGCCATTCTATTATTAGGTAACTGATATTGGGCTCCGCCTACTCGCCGGAGCTGCCAGTAAACAAAGAACAGATTCCCAAGTATTCATGTTTCTTCCTGGAATAAGTAATATCTTCATTCCATTCTCTCCATTACCGGGTATTATAATACATAATCCTACTGTAATACTGTATGTACTGCTGCACAGTCATGTATGGAGCTCCCCCTGCTGGCGAGTGTAAGCACTGCTGCTGCTCAGAATAACTGTAGCATATAAAGGCTAATCCTATACTATACAACTACAATTCCCAGCATTCCCCATCAGCCAGCAGCTGTTTGATTCCTATGACAGCAGTCATTATGTCATGGCTAAATTTAACCCATTAGTCGGGTTTATTAGTAATACCTGTCGAAGAAAGTGAGAGTTCAGGTGGCCATACATGGTAAGATTTGGTCATTTGGTGAGGTTGCCAAAGCTTTCCCCGGTGGGTTATATCATGCTAATGTGATTGTTTGGCCCTAGGCGGTCTCTGATCCAATGAAAAATCAAGCCTGTCTAATTGGCAATTGTTGGCCAGATATCGGCCGGAGAGGCCTGTCGGAGGGCCAATAAGCTGCCGAGTCAATCCTAAGTACCCAAATCGGCAGCTGGAATCTGCCCACGTATGGGCACCTTTAGACAAGGGGGGACCAGGACAATGCTAAATGCTGTGACCAAATCACTTAAATAATCAGGGATGTGTCTAAAAAATCCAGCCAGCAGGGCTGAACTGAGTGGAGCGCACTATAAATGCCCTGCAACTTGCATTTATTAGATGTGTTCCTGAATTTTCAAGTGATCCTTAGTGACACTGGCATCTAATATGCCCATCGGCTGTGCCAGCCTGCAGCCCTCCAGCTGTTGTCCAACTATAACATCCGGCAGCCACACCTGGAACATAGAAGCTTACACTCTTCTTTCTTTTTTTAATATCCCATTCCCTATTCACAGCAGAGCTTACACTCACTCACACCAGAGCCAACTAAATTCAGGGTCATAATAGGGTGTGGGGGGCCCAGACACCCTAATTACCCCTTATTGGGGGCAGAACAGCCCTATTGGGTTTATTTCATGGTTAAATGATTCCCTTTTCTCTGTAATAATAAAACAGTACCTGTACTTGATCCCAACTAAGATATAATTACCCCTTATTGGGGCAGAACAGCCCTATTGGGTTTATTTCATGGTTAAATGATTCCCTTTTCTCTGTAATAATAAAACAGTACCGGTACTTGATCCCAACTAAGATATAATTACCCCTTATTGGGGGCAGAACAGCCCTATTGGGTTTATTTCATGGTTAAATGATTCCCTTTTCTCTGTAATAATAAAACAGTACCTGTACTTGATCCCAACTAAGATATAATTACCCCTTATTGGGGGCAGAACAGCCCTATTGGGTTTATTTAATGGTTAAATGATTCCCTTTTCTCTGTAATAATAAAACAGTACCTGTACTTGATCCCAACTAAGATATAATTACCCCTTATTGGGGCAGAACAGCCCTATTGGGTTTATTCATGGTTAAATGATTCCCTTTTCTCTGTAATAATAAAACAGTACCGGTACTTGATCCCAACTAAGATATAATTACCCCTTATTGGGGGCAGAACAGCCCTATTGGGTTTATTTCATGGTTAAATGATTCCCTTTTCTCTGTAATAATAAAACAGTACCTGTACTTGATCCCAACTAAGATATAATTACCCCTTATTGGGGGCAGAACAGCCCTATTGGGTTTATTTAATGGTTAAATGATTCCCTTTTCTCTGTAATAATAAAACAGTACCTGTACTTGATCCCAACTAAGATATAATTACCCCTTATTGGGGCAGAACAGCCCTATTGGGTTTATTTCATGGTTAAATGACTTTATAGTAGACAGTGGTGAGACTGGGCTTTTGATACCGGTGTTCCTGGGAATTTGTGCAGCATTTTTTGCGGGTGATGCCAGAAGGGGGCTGCGTTCGGTGTATCCTATGGCTGCCTCCCTAGGCAACTACTGCTCTCCGTCCAGCCCATTCAAGACTGATACCCCCTCAGATACCAGAGAAAGAATGCAGCATTATGGGAAATAAAGATGGCTGCTGGCTCGGAGTGTAGGCATCAGTGATATCCCAGAAGCCATCAATATACCAGCACATACTATTGGCACAAAGGGGTAAGCGCTGTTCCTGGGCCGGGTTCTGGGCAAGGAGCTGGCTAGGAATAGACGGCACAATGGACACCCTTGAACTGTTTTATTTACTTGGTCAGTTTAGAAGAATTACAGGTGGGCAACCAACCTCTGGGGAACTCCTGGACCACTTAGAGGTCCCTGTCTCTGTCTCTGGGGGTAACCAATGGTAAATAGTCCTTCTAGCACCCCTGGTTGCTGTTTGAGCCCTCGCACTCATTCCCAGTTCTCCTTCCAGGCCTGACCAACTGTGGGAATTCATGTTCTCCCACCTTCCCAGGAAGCTTCTACAGCTCCTAACCGGCTCCTTTATAGACTGGGAGCAGTGGTATGTCAGCTCACAGGGCAAGCCCTTAGTATCTAATGGGGCTAACTTAACCCAGACCCGCCCAGCTCCTGAGGATAATCCTTGCAATTAAAGCCGTATAGGGGTACTACACTACCCAAGAGGAGACTGTGTGGTAGGGATGACCATTCAATCACCAGCAGACTGGATTCATCAAGTTAATCAAGGTTAATTAATCAATGGAAGTAGTTTGGAACTGGTTTCTGATGAAACACGGAAGTGCAGAATTCCCCGTCGGTAGGAAAATTATTAATTGGCGCCTCAATGGGGAAGGGAATCAAACTGGGTGTTGGCCCATTTCTCATAGTGATATGATAGAGTTAGGTGCCAGGTAACCCCCAGGCACATACTGTAAGGAGAATTTAAAATAAATAACTCAAGTACAGACGTTCCAAATCAAAGTTCATACAGAGGATGGCAAGCAGCCAAACCCCAAACTGCAGCTGAAGTGCCCCCCCCCCAATCAGTTACTAGTGGCTATTTAACAAATCCTAATTATATATCCCCCCCCCCTTAATATTTATTCCATAATAATAATTAATCCATTATTACCATCTCTCTTTGTAGGAAATTCTATAACCCTTATTGTAAAGGAACTGCTCCTACACTGATAGGTTAAACCTCCTGACATCTCCCACCAATAAAAAGGATCACTCAAATTCCCTCCCCGCCCCCAATGAATCACTCATTCCCCCTCTCTTTGCAGGGAATCCCATAACCTGACTGCCCTTACAGTAAGGAACCCCTTCCTATGCTGATGGTGAGATCCCCTTTCCTCCCCACCCCCAATGTATCACTCATTCCCCCTCTCTTTGCAGGGAACCCCATAACCTGACTGCCCTTACAGTAAGGAACCCCTTCCTATGCTGATGGTGAGATCCCCTTTCCTCCCCACCCCCAATGTATCACTCATTCCCCCTCTCTTTGCAGGGAACCCCATAACCTGACTGCCCTTACAGTAAGGAACCCCTTCCTATGCTGATGGTGAGATCCCCTTTCCTCCCCACCCCCAATGTATCACTCATTCCCCCTCTCTTTGCAGGGAACCCCATAACCTGACTGCCCTTACAGTAAGGAACCCCTTCCTATGCTGATGGTGAGATCCCCTTTCCTCCCCACCCCCAATGAATCACTCATTCCCCCTCTCTTGGTAGGGAACCCCATAACCTGACTGCCCTTACAGTAAGGAACCCCTTCCTATGCTGATGGTGAGATCCCCTTTCCTCCCCACCCCCAATGAATCACTCATTCCCCCTCTCTTGGTAGGGAATCCCATAACCTGACTGCCCTTACAGTAAGGAACCCCTTCCTATGCTGATGGTGAGATCCCCTTTCCTCCCCACCCCCAATGAATCACTCATTCCCCCTCTCTTGGTTGGGAATCCCATAACCTGACTGCACTTACAGTAAGGAACCCCTTCCTATGCTGATGGTGAGATCCCCTTTCCTCCCCACCCCCAATGAATCACTCATTCCCCCTCTCTTGGTAGGGAATCCATAACCTGACTGCCCTTACAGTAAGGAACCCCTTCCTATGCTGATGGTGAGATCCCCTTTCCTCCCCACCCCCAATGTATCACTCATTCCCCCTCTCTTTGCAGGGAACCCATAACCTGACTGCCCTTACAGTAAGGAACCCCTTCCTATGCTGATGGTGAGATCCCCTTTCCTCCCCATCCCCAATGTATCACTCATTCCCCCTCTCTTGGTAGGGAATCCCATAACCTGACTGCACTTACAGTAAGGAACCCCTTCCTATGCTGATGGTGAGATCCCCTTTCCTCCCCGCCCCCAATGTATCACTCATTCCCCCTCTCTTGGTAGGGAATCCCATAACCTGACTGCCCTTACAGTAAGGAACCCCTTCCTATGCTGATGGTGAGATCCCCTTTCCTCCCCACCCCCAATGAATCACTCATTCCCCCTCTCTTGGTTGGGAATCCCATAACCTGACTGCCCTTACAGTAAGGAACCCCTTCCTATGCTGATGGTGAGATCCCCTTTCCTCCCCACCCCCAATGAATCACTCATTCCCCCTCTCTTGGTTGGGAACCCCATAACCTGACTGCCCTTACAGTAAGGAACCCCTTCCTATGCTGATGGTGAGATCCCCTTTCCTCCCCACCCCCAATGAATCACTCATTCCCCCTCTCTTTGCAGGGAACCCCATAACCTGACTGCCCTTACAGTAAGGAACCCCTTCCTATGCTGATGGTGAGATCCCCTTTCCTCCCCACCCCCAATGAATCACTCTGACTCATTCCCCCTCTCTTGGTAGGGAATCCCATAACCTGACTGCCCTTACAGTAAGGAACCCCTTCCTATGCTGATGGTGAGATCCCCTTTCCTCCCCACCCCCAATGAATCACTCACTCCCCCTCTCTTGGTAGGGAATCCCATAACCTGACTGCACTTACAGTAAGGAACCCCTTCCTATGCTGATGGTGAGATCTCCTTTCCTCCCAACCCCCAATGAATCACTCACTCCCCCTCTCTTGGTAGGGAATCCCATAACCTGACTGCCCTTACAGTAAGGAACCCCTTCCTATGCTGATGGTAAGATCTCCTTTCCTCCCAACCCCCAATGAATCACTCACTCCCCCTCTCTTGGTTGGGATTCCCATAACCTGACTGCCCTTACAGTAAGGAACCCCTTCCTATGCTGATGGTGAGATCCCCTTTCCTCCCCACCCCCAATGAATCACTCACTCCCCCTCTCTTGGTAGGGAATCCCATAACCTGACTGCCCTTACAGTAAGGAACCCCTTCCTATGCTGATGGTAAGATCTCCTTTCCTCCCAACCCCCAATGAATCACTCACTCCCCCTCTCTTGGTTGGGATTCCCATAACCTGACTGCCCTTACAGTAAGGAACCCAATTACCTATTTAACCCAATACATTATTTTTGGCTCAGTGACCTCTTCTATCCCACCTAAGAATGAGGATGGCAGCCATTGCTCAGTGTCCTCCTCAACTTGGCTTTTTTCTTATGTTTGTCGTGCTATTTTTTCGTTTTTTTTGCAACCTGCAATTCTCTCACCTCCTATGACAGACAAACTCTCCTGGACGTTCGACAAAATTCACAATCCGGACCTTCACAGAACGACTTTTTTGAACGGAGGTGACTTTCCTTGGCTATTTGGGCAGAAGAAACGCCGGAGGAAAAGGGGGAAAAGAGCCGGGATAACTTTTCTTAGGGACATTAAGAACTGCAACGTCTTTGTTTTTACAGAGGTATGGCTGGACCCTTCCATCCCCGACTTGGCCATTGTCCCTGAGGGACTCTCCATTCAGCGCCGGGACAGAACAATAGACTCAGGTAAATGCCGGGGAGGATGTACAGACAGTTCCAGATCTTGAACATCTTATGATCAGATGCAGACCTTTCTATCTGCCCAGGGAGTTTACAGGGATATTTTATACCGCTGTTTATATCCCCCCCCCCACGCCGACACCACTCGGGCACTGGATGAACTGTTTGAGGCTATCGACCGGCAGGAAACATTACACCCGGAGGCTGCTTTCATCGTGGCTGGCGATTTTAATAAAGCCAACATGAAGAAAGTTCTGCCGAAGTTTTACCAACATGCAAACTCTCCAACGCGTGGTGGGAACATCTTGGACCATGTTTACACTCTGTACGCACATGCCTATAAAGCCCGCCCTAAACCAGTCTTCGGCAAATCAGATCACTCCTCAGGAAGAAGCTGAAATGCGAGCAGCCTATGACGCATTCGGTTCAGCGTTGGACCGACCAATCAGACAGCACCCTGCGTCACTGCTTCAACATCACGGACTAGGAAGTCTTCCGGACTGCTGCTGACAACAACATCAACAACTACGCTGAGTACCAGGGCCGGAACTAGGGGGAGGCAGAAGAGGCAGCTGCCTAGGGCGCAACCATTGGGGGGCGCCAGGCAGGAACCCCTCCTGCCTACCCCTAGTCTGCTCTCTTAGTCATTGCCCCGCCGCTTGTCATGCAGTGGGGTCAATGATCTATCGTGTCGCAAACCCCGCCCCCCTCGACTGCGCATGCGCGAAAGTACGGGGGGGCGAGCTGGCTGACCGGGTTGCCTAGGGCCCCCGGTCGGCTTGGCCCGCCCCTGCTGAGTACGTAACGGACTTTATCACAAATGACGTGGTACCGCGGGTTAATGTACGGACTTACCCCAACCAGAAGCGGCGGGTTAACGGAGAGGTCCGCGCCAACTGCAGCCTTTAAATCCAGAGACCCAAGTGAGTAGAAATCATCCCGGAATGCACTCAGGAAAGCAATAAAAACCCATCTCAACTAAAAAAAATCTATTCTACCCTCCCCCAATAATTGCCCTATCCTGAAAACCATTTGTTATTTTGAATGCTTTAGTAGAAAATACCTGTAAAAAAACTTCCTGCCATTTGAACCAAGGCGATACGGCGATGCCGGGGAAAGTATCAGGGGAAGCATCAACCATGCGGCGATCGATTGATCGAGCCTAGTCTGACTTCTGTATAGGACGGAGTCTCGATCCATCGATCGCCGCATAGTTGATGCTTCCCCTGATACTTTCCCCGGCATCGCCGTATCGCCTTGGTTCAAATGGCAGGAAGTCGAGTTTAACAGGTATTTTCTTCTAAAGCATTCAAAATAACAAATGGTTTTCAGGATAGGGCAATTATTGGGGGAGGGTAGAATAGCTTTTTTAGTTAAACATTTTTAGTGTTACTTTTCCTTTAAGAGGACCACCAGCATCCCTATCCCTAAGAAAATGAATGTGAGCTGCCTAAATGACTATCCCTCAGTAGCACTCACCTCCATTGCCATGAAGTGCTTTGAGCGTATAGTCCAGGCTCACCATCGTACCATCCAGACTTCTCATGAAACTCCGGGACCTGAACATCGGTTCCTCCCGGTGCAGCTGGATCCTGGACTTCAGGTGGTTCAGCAACATCCCCTCATCCTCACTGACACTTAGCATGGGTGCCCCCCAGGCATGTGTGCTCCGCCCCCTGCTGTACCCCCTATTCACCCACGACTGTACAGCAACACACAGCTCCAAATGTGCAGACGACCCCACCATCATCGGCTGCATTTCTGATGGAGATGAGTCGGCCTACAGGGGTGAGAGCCCTGACATCATGGTGCCGGGACACCAACCTGCTGCTCAACGTCAGCAAAACTAAGGAGCTCATTGTGGGTTACAGGAGACTGCAGGGAGGAGGCCGTACCCCCATTCACATTGAGGGAGCAGAGGGGGAGAGAGTCAGCTGCTTCAGATCCCTGGGCATCAATATCAGCGAGGATCTGAGTTGGTCTCACCACGTTGGGATCACAAAAGTTGCAAGACAGCCTGCGGCGCCTGAGGAGGTTCGGCATGGACTCCAGAATACTCACAAACTTCTATCCATGCACCATGGAGAGTATTCTGTCCGGCTGTATCACCCCCTGGTATGGCAGCTGTAATGCTTTGGCAAAGCTCTGCAGAGGGTGGTGGGATCAGCACATCCCCAGGACTGAACTGCCGGCCATGCAGGACCTGTACAGACAGCACTGTAGGAGGAAGATGCAGCGGATCCTCTCTGACCCTGGCCCCCCAGCCACCCCAGCACCCCCAGCTACCCCTGCCCCCCCCCAGCCCCCCAAGCCCACCAGCCACCCCAGCACCCCCAGCTACCCCTGCCCCCCCCCAGCCCCCCAAGCCCACCAGCCACCCCAGCACCCCCAGCTACCCCTGCCCCCCCCAGCCACCCCAGCACCCCCAGCTACCCCTGCCCCCCCAAGCCCACCAGCCACCCCAGCCCACAAGCCACCCCAGCCCCACCAGCCAC
Source organism: Xenopus tropicalis (assembly GCF_000004195.4). NCBI lineage: Eukaryota > Metazoa > Chordata > Amphibia > Anura > Pipidae > Xenopus > Xenopus tropicalis. The sequence goes on along the minus strand of NC_030683.2, from coordinate 129,171,719 downwards.
TCCAGCCCCCCAGCCACCCCAGCCCCCCAGTCACCCCAGCCCCCCCAGCCACCCCAGCCCCCCAGTCACCCCAGCCCCCCCAGCCACCCCAGCCCCCCAGTCACCCCAGAACCCCCAGCCAACCCTGCCCCCCCAGCCACCCCAGCCCACCAGCCACCCCAGAACCCCCAGCCACCCCTGCCCCCCCAGCTCCCCCAGCCACCCCTGCCCCCCCAGCTCCCCAGCCACCCCTGCCCTCCAAGCCACCCCAGCCACCCCTGCCCCCCCAGCTCCCCCAGTCACCCCTGCACCCCCAGCCCCCCCCAGCCACCCCAGCCACCCCTGCCCCCCCAGCATGGTGCTTCATTGTTATTTGTTTATTGACAATTAAAACTTGAAACATGATACATTAAGTGCCACTTATTACTAATTACTGCCACTAATAACTGTCTAACTGGAGATTCCTGCATTCCCAAATATTGACTACAACTGGTTGGGTCACCCAGTGAGTATATATATATATATATATATATGGATCCAGAGAGGGAGATTCTAGGAACAACAGAAGGAACCTGTAGTTAAGGAGATAAAGGAAACGGATCAGCCCTGTCAGTATGGATGGAAGCAGTGACCATGGACCCCCAATACCCAATGGGGCAGGTCCCTATATAACTCCATGTGCTGCTTCGGATCCTCCTTCCTACAACCCCCGGCCTTACCCACAGCAAAATAAGGGGTTTACAGAACCCAATCTGCCATCCTACGCCGGAAGCCCTCCTGCCCCCGCTGGGGACCCTCCATCCGGCAAGCCTGATCCTCTCTCTCTGCACCAAACTGAGGTTGGGAATACAAACCCTGGGAACCATCACTTACAACGTTATTTTATTTTATCCATTATTGCTGTTCTGGTCTTCTTGCCTATTGGACTCTTTGCAGTTATCTACTCCAGGAAGGTAAGTGATTACAATAGCAACAGGCGCATCACTGCTGGGGCAAATATTGATTTATACACTCATATGTCTGGAATATCCCACTGTAATAATCCCTATTTCTGTAGGGAAATGAGAGCAGGGCAGACAGTAACCCTTCCAACACTTTCCCCTGTCCCTGCCCCTATATATTAGGTACCTACCTAGTGCTACCAACCCCTATTTCTGTAGGGAAATGAGAGCAGGGCAGGCAGTAACCCTTCCAACATTTTCCCCTGTCTCTGTCCCTATATATTAGGTACCTACCTAGTGCTACCAACCCCTATTTCTGTAGGGAACTGAGAGCAGGGCAGGCAGTAACCCTTCCAACACTTTCCCCTGTCTCTGCCCCTATATATTAGGTACCTACCTAGTGCTACCAACCCCTATTTCTGTAGGGAAATGAGAGCAGGGCAGACAGTAACCCTTCCAACACTTTCCCCTGTCTCTGTCCCTATATATTAGGTACCTACCTAGTGCTACCAACCCCTATTTCTGTAGGGAAATGAGAGCAGGGCAGACAGTAACCCTTCCAACACTTTCCCCTGTCTCTGTCCCTATATATTAGGTACCTACCTAGTGCTACCAACCCCTATTTCTGTAGGGAAATGAGAGCAGGGCAGGCAGTAACCCTTCCAACACTTTCCCCTGTCTCTGCCCCTATATATTAGGTACCTACCTAGTGCTACCAACCCCTATTTCTGTAGGGAAATGAGAGCAGGGCAGGCAGTAACCCTTCCGACACTTTCCCCTGTCTCTGTCCCTATATATTAGGTACCTACCTAGTGCTACCAACCCCTATTTCTGTAGGGAAATGAGAACAGGGCAGGCAGTAACCCTTCCAACACTTTCCCCTGTCTCTGCCCCTATATATTAGGTACCTACCTAGTGCTACCAACCCCTATTTCTGTAGGGGAATGAGAGCAGGGCAGGCAGTAACCCTTCCAACACTTTCCCCTGTCTCTGCCCCTATATATTAGGTACCTACCTAGTGCTACCAACCCCTATTTCTGTAGGGAAATGAGAGCAGAGCAGGCAGTAACCCTTCCAACACTTTCCCCTGTCTCTGCCCCTATATATTAGGTACCTATTTATGATATATATATATAAATCTGTATTTGAGCGCAGGATTAAAGTTCTGGTTTCTTACCTGTCGCTTTTGTCTCTCGATTTCAGACGGAAAAAGCCAATTTAAGAAAAGACTTTGAGTCGGCAAAGAAATATTCCCAGAAATCTCTCATACTGAGCATCTCGGCTATTGTTGTATTCATCGTATTTATTGTGGTAATAATTGCTGTCAAACCCCCTGAGCGTTATTATTGGCATTGGCACTGAGACTGGTTCCGCCCGGGATAAGAATAAAGAACAGGACCAGATATAATTGGAAGATGGCGCCGTCAGTATTTCAAAGGGATCGAGGCAGCGCTGGATGTTCCTCCCCCTGAACTTCCTTCAAACCAATGGCAAGAGATTAGGGGTACGGACCCATTGGGGTGGGGGGCCTGGGGGCCAAGCTATATATTATATATATATTATATCCACCAATGCCCCAGTTAGAGGGGTTGGTCACCTTTGAAAAGGAGATTAATATTCTGAGACAATTTGCAATTGGTCTTCATTTTGTATCATTTGTATTTTTATAGTTATTTCACCTTTTGTTCAGCAGCTCTCCAGTCTGGAGTTTCAGCAGCTATCTGGTTGCTAGGGTCCAAATTACCTTAGGAACCAGGAAGTGGTTTGCATGAGAGGCTGGAACATGAATAGGGGAGGGGCTGAATAGGAAAAATTGATATAAAAAGTAACAATAACAATAAAACTGGAGCCTCACAGAGCAATAGGGTTTGGCTGCCGGGGTCAGTGACCCCCATTTGAAAGCTGGAAAGAGTTGCTAGGGTCCAAATTACCTTTGCAACCAGGGAGTGGTTTGAATGAGAGACAGGTATATGAATAGGGGAGGGACTGAATAGAAAGATAAGGAATAAAAAGTAACAATAACAATAAAACTGGAGCCTCACAGAGCAATAGGGTTTGGCTGCCGGGGTCAGTGACCCCCATTCGAAAGCTGCAAAGAGAAGGCGGCAAATAGTTTCAAAACTATAACAAATAAATAATGAAGACCAATTGAAAAGTTGCTTAGAACTGCCCATTCTATAACATTTTATAATATACTAACCGTCCCTTTAAACCCAGTTTTAATTTAAAGGTATGGTTTAAGGAGAGTGGCGTAACTATAGAGGAAGCAGAGCCCGCAGGTCGCCAAGGAGGGGGTGCGGTGGGTGGGAGATGCCAGTGGGGGGGGGGTAGCGGGCAGATGGGGGTCCAAGTAGGGAGAGGGGTGCACCGGGCCCTTCCAAACATTTTTTTGCAGGGGGGCCCTGGGCAGTTACTGATTGATCCATGATTTTACTTCATAGGGATGAATGTTTATAAATAATATTTATACTGATCTATATGATATTTTCCTGCTGAATAAAGGTTTCATTTCACAACAAGGACATGGAGTTGTTTCTTATGGGAATTCTGTTCCTCGGAATAACGGGTTCCATAAAGACCTAGAATGGCCGCCCAGATCACATGTCCCTCCAGCCCAAATCCCAGTGTGGCCTATGGGTGGGTAGGGGGTCCCTGCATGTTGCCCCGGGGGGAGTGAGCTGTGAGTGGGGGTCCCACACTGGATGCAAGTCAGCCCTCTGGGCCCCCAGCCTTAAATAGGTTGTTCACCTTGAGTTAACTTTTAGTATGATGTAAAGATTAATATTCTGGGAAAATTTGCAATTGGTCTTCATTTTTTATTATTTATGGTTTTGGAATTATTTAGCTTTTTGTTCAGCAGCTCTCCAGTTTGGAATTCTAGCTGCTATTTGGTCGCTAGGCTCCAACATAACCTAGCAACCAGGCAGTGGTTTAAAAGAGAGACAGGAATATGAAAAGAGGAGGGGCTGAATAGGAATAATTTATATAAAAAGTAACAATAACAATAAAAGTGGAGCCTCACAGAGCAATAGGGTTTGGCTGCCGGGGTCAGTGACCCCCCCCCCCCTTTTAAAAACTAGAGGCACTTCAAAAACTATAGAAAATTAAAAATGAAGACCAATTGAAAAGTTGCTAAGAATAGGCCATTCTATAACCTGGAGGTGACCTGCCCCTTTCATGTCAGATAGGAAGGAAAGTACAGGTTTTATGTTATTTTCCTCAGTAATTTTCCTCACTTGTTATTCCCACCATTATGGGTTATTATTATGTAACTGATATTGGGCTACAGGGGCTGTGTTGGGCCAATAGGGTGTGGCTCTGCCTTATAATACATGATTCTACTGTAATACTGTATGTACTGCTGCACAGTCAGGATTGGAGCTCCCCCTGCTGGCGAGTGTAAGCACTGCTGCTGCTCAGAATAACTGTAGCAAATCCAACACAATAAAACTACAATTCCCAGCATTCCCCATCAGCCAGCAGCTGTTTGATTCCCATGACAATTAATCAGGTTAATTAGTAATGCCTGTCGAGGAAAGTGAGAGTTCAGGTGGCCATACATGGTAAGATTTGGTCATTTGGTGAGTTTGCCAAAGCTTTCCCCCGGCATGCCCGCCTTGGGTGGGTTATATCATGCTAATGTGATTGTTTGTCCCTAGGGTCAAATGATCGTATTGTAATGAAGGGGAAAGGAAAAGTTGGGGTGATGCCCCAACCTGTCCAATCGACATTTGGGCAATTGTTGGCCAGATATCGGCCGGAGAGGCCTGTTGGAGGGCCAATAAGCTGCCGAGTCAATCTTAAGTACCCAAATCGGCAGCTGGAATCTGCCCACGTATGGGCACCTTTAGACAAGGGGGGACCAGGACAATGCTAAATGCTGTGACCAAATCACTTGAAAATTCAGGGATGTGTCTAAAAAATCCAGGCAGCAGGGCTGAACTGACTGGAGTGCACTATAAATGCCCTGCAACTTGCATTTATTAGATGTGTTCCTGAATTTTCAAGTGATCCTTAGTGACACTGGCATCTAATATGCCCATCAGCTGTGCCAGCCTGCAGCCCTCCAGCTGTTGTCCAACTATAACATCCGGCAGCCACACCTGGAACATAGAAGCTTACACTCTTCTTTCTTTTTTTAATATCCCATTCCCTATTCTCTAACGCTGCCATAGTCATTATATATTATGTAAGAAGTTATAACAGAATAGAGGAGCCCAGTGAGGAGTCACTGATAAATGTGTCTCAATTCACAGCAGAGCTTACACTCACTCACACCTGGGCCAACTCTGTGCAGAGCAGCGAATCCATAAAAGGGTCACGGCAGAACAGGTACCAGCCTAACTAAGATATAATTACCCCTTATTGGGGCAGAACAGCCCTATTGGGTTTATTTCATGGTTAAATGATTCCCTTTTCTCTGTAATAATAAAACAGTACCTGTACTTGATCCCAACTAAGATACAATTACCCCTTATTGGGGGCAGAACAGCCCTATTGGGTTTATTTCATGGTTAAATGATTCCCTTTTCTCTGTAATAATAAAACAGTACCTGTACTTGATCCCAACTAAGATATAATTACCCCTTATTGGGGCAGAACAGCCCTATTGGGTTTATTTAATGGTTAAATGATTCCCTTTTCTCTGTAATAATAAAACAGTACCTGTACTTGATCCCAACTAAGATATAATTACCCCTTATTGGGGGCAGAACAGCCCTATTGGGTTTATTTCATGGTTAAATGATTCCCTTCTCTCTGTAATAATAAAACAGTACCTGTACTTGATCCCAACTAAGATATAATTACCCCTTATTGGGGCAGAACAGCCCTATTGGGTTTATTTAATGGTTAAATGATTCCCTTTTCTCTGTAATAATAAAACAGTACCTGTACTTGATCCCAACTAAGATATAATTACCCCTTATTGGGGCAGAACAGCCCTATTGGGTTTATTTAATGGTTAAATGATTCCCTTTTCTCTGTAATAATAAAACAGTACCTGTACTTGATCCCAACTAAGATATAATTACCCCTTATTGGGGCAGAATAGCCCTATTGGGTTTATTTAATGGTTAAATGATTCCCTTTTCTCTGTAATAATAAAACAGTACCTGTACTTGATCCCAACTAAGATATAATTACCCCTTATTGGGGCAGAACAGCCCTATTGGGTTTATTTCATGGTTAAATGATTCCCTTTTCTCTGTAATAATAAAACAGTACCTGTACTTGATCCCAACTAAGATATAATTACCCCTTATTGGGGGCAGAACAGCCCTATTGGGTTTATTTCATGGTTAAATGATTCCCTTTTCTCTGTAATAATAAAACAGTACCTGTACTTGATCCCAACTAAGATATAATTACCCCTTATTGGGGCAGAACAGCCCTATTGGGTTTATTTAATGGTTAAATGATTCCCTTTTCTCTGTAATAATAAAACAGTACCTGTACTTGATCCCAACTAAGATATAATTACCCCTTATTGGGGCAGAACTCCTGAGGATAATCCTTGCAATTGAAGCCATATAGGGGTACTACACTACCCAGGAGGGGACTGAGTAGTAGGGATGACCATTCCATCACCAGCAACCTGGATTCATCAACTGGTTTATGAGAATTCCCAGTTTATTCGGAGCAGAAATGGCAGCTTTTACCCACACGGAAGAGCAGAATTCCCCGTCGGTAGGAAAGGGTGAGCGTTAGAGCTGCTTTACATGTGTGACTAATACTGGCACCTCAATGGGGAAGGAAATAAAACTGGGTGTTGACCCAATTGCCAGGTAACCCCCAGGCACATACAGTAAGGAGAATTTACTATAAATAACTCAAGTACAGACTTTCCAAATCAAAGTTCATGCAGAGGATGGCAAGCAGCCAAACCCCAAACTGCAGCTGAAGTGCCCCCCCCCAATCAGTTACTAGTGGCTATTTAACAAATCCTAATTATATATCCCCCCCCCTTAATATAGATTGGGCAGCTATGTTTAACTTCCTATGCTGATGGTGAGATCCCCTTTCCTCCCCGTCCCCAATGTATCACTCATTCCCCCTCTCTTGGTAGGGAACCCCATAACCTGACTGCCCTTACAGTAAGGAACCCCTTCCTATGCTGATGGTGAGATCCCCTTTCCTCCCCGTCCCCAATGTATCACTCATTCCCCCTCTCTTGGTAGGGAACCCCATAACCTGACTGCCCTTACAGTAAGGAACCCCTTCCTATGCTGATGGTGAGATCCCCTTTCCTCCCCGTCCCCAATGTATCACTCATTCCCCCTCTCTTGGTAGGGAACCCCATAACCTGACTGCCCTTACAGTAAGGAACCCCTTTCTATGCTGATGGTGAGATCCCCTTTCCTCCCCACCCCCAATGAATCACTCATTCCCCCTCTCTCTTTTAGGGAACCCCATAACCTGACTGCCCTTACAGTAAGGAACCCCTTCCTATGCTGATGGTGAGATCCCCTTTCCTCCCCACCCACAATTAATCATTCATTCCCCCTCTCTTGGTAGGGAACCCCATAACCTGACTGCCCTTACAGTAAGGAACCCCTTCCTATGCTGATGGTGAGATCTCCTTTCCTCCCCACCCCCAATGTATCACTCATTCCCCCTCTCTTGGTAGGGAATCCCATAACCTGACTGCCCTTACAGTAAGGAACCCCTTCCTATGCTGATGGTGAGATCTCCTTTCCTCCCCACCCCCAATGTATCACTCATTCCCCCTCTCTTGGTAGGGAACCCCATAACCTGACTGCCCTTACAGTAAGGAACCCCTTCCTATGCTGATGGTGAGATCTTCTTTCCTCCCCACCCCCAATGAATCACTCATTCCCCCTCTCTTGGTAGGGAACCCCATAACCTGACTGCCCTTACAGTAAGGAACCCCTTCCTATGCTGATGGTGAGATCTCCTTTCCTCCCCACCCCCAATGAATCACTCATTCCCCCTCTCTTGGTAGGGAATCCCATAACCTGACTGCCTTTACAGTAAGGAACCCCTTCCTATGCTGATGGTGAGATCCCCTTTCCTCCCCACCCCCAATGAATCATTCATTCCCCCTCTCTCTTTTAGGGAACCCCATAACCTGACTGCCCTTACAGTAAGGAACCCCTTCCTATGCTGATGGTGAGATCCCCTTTCCACCCACCCCCAATGAATCATTCATTCCCCCTCTCTTGGTAGGGAATCCCATAACCTGACTGCCTTTACAGTAAGGAACCCCTTCCTATGCTGATGGTGAGATCCCCTTTCCTCCCCACCCCCAATGAATCATTCATTCCCCCTCTCTCTTTTAGGGAACCCCATAACCTGACTGCCCTTACAGTAAGGAACCCCTTCCTATGCTGATGGTGAGATCCCCTTTCCTCCCCACCCCCAATGAATCACTCATTCCCCCTCTCTTGGTAGGGAATCCCATAACCTGACTGCCCTTACAGTAAGGAACCCCTTCCTATGCTGATGGTGAGATCCCCTTTCCTCCCCACCCCCAATGAATCACTCATTCCCCCTCTCTTGGTAGGGAATCCCATAACCTGACTGCCCTTACAGTAAGGAACCCCTTCCTATGCTGATGGTGAGATCCCCTTTCCTCCCCACCCCCAATGAATCATTCATTCCCCCTCTCTCTTTTAGGGAACCCCATAACCTGACTGCCCTTACAGTAAGGAACCCCTTCCTATGCTGATGGTGAGATCCCCTTTCCTCCCCACCCCCAATGAATCACTCATTCCCCCTCTCTTGGTAGGGAATCCCATAACCTGACTGCCCTTACAGTAAGGAACCCCTTCCTATGCTGATGGTGAGATCCCCTTTCCTCCCCACCCCCAATGAATCACTCATTCCCCCTCTCTTGGTAGGGAATCCCATAACCTGACTGCCCTTACAGTAAGGAACCCCTTCCTATGCTGATGGTGAGATCTCCTTTCCTCCCCACCCCCAATGAATCACTCATTCCCCCTCTCTTGGTAGGGAATCCCATAACCTGACTGCCCTTACAGTAAGGAACCCCTTCCTATGCTGATGGTGAGATCCCCTTTCCTCCCCACCCCCAATGAATCACTCATTCCCCCTCTCTTGGTAGGGAACCCCATAACCTGACTGCCCTTACAGTAAGGAACCCCTTCCTATGCTGATGGTGAGATCTCCTTTCCTCCCCACCCCCAATGAATCACTCATTCCCCCTCTCTTGGTAGGGAATCCCATAACCTGACTGCCTTTACAGTAAGGAACCCCTTCCTATGCTGATGGTGAGATCCCCTTTCCTCCCCACCCCCAATGAATCATTCATTCCCCCTCTCTCTTTTAGGGAACCCCATAACCTGACTGCCCTTACAGTAAGGAACCCCTTCCTATGCTGATGGTGAGATCCCCTTTCCTCCCCACCCCCAATGAATCATTCATTCCCCCTCTCTCTTTTAGGGAACCCCATAACCTGACTGCCCTTACAGTAAGGAACCCCTTCCTATGCTGATGGTGAGATCCCCTTTCCTCCCCACCCACAATTAATCATTCATTCCCCCTCTCTTGGTAGGGAACCCCATAACCTGACTGCCCTTACAGTAAGGAACCCCTTCCTATGCTGATGGTGAGATCCCCTTTCCTCCCCACCCCCAATGAATCATTCATTCCCCCTCTCTCTTTTAGGGAACCCCATAACCTGACTGCCCTTACAGTAAGGAACCCCTTCCTATGCTGATGGTGAGATCCCCTTTCCTCCCCACCCCCAATGAATCACTCATTCCCCCTCTCTTGGTAGGGAATCCCATAACCTGACTGCCCTTACAGTAAGGAACCCCTTCCTATGCTGATGGTGAGATCCCCTTTCCTCCCCACCCCCAATGAATCACTCATTCCCCCTCTCTTGGTAGGGAATCCCATAACCTGACTGCCCTTACAGTAAGGAACCCCTTCCTATGCTGATGGTGAGATCTCCTTTCCTCCCCACCCCCAATGAATCACTCATTCCCCCTCTCTTGGTAGGGAATCCCATAACCTGACTGCCCTTACAGTAAGGAACCCCTTCCTATGCTGATGGTGAGATCCCCTTTCCTCCCCACCCCCAATGAATCACTCATTCCCCCTCTCTTGGTAGGGAACCCCATAACCTGACTGCCCTTACAGTAAGGAACCCCTTCCTATGCTGATGGTGAGATCTCCTTTCCTCCCCACCCCCAATGAATCACTCATTCCCCCTCTCTTGGTAGGGAATCCCATAACCTGACTGCCTTTACAGTAAGGAACCCCTTCCTATGCTGATGGTGAGATCCCCTTTCCTCCCCACCCCCAATGAATCATTCATTCCCCCTCTCTCTTTTAGGGAACCCCATAACCTGACTGCCCTTACAGTAAGGAACCCCTTCCTATGCTGATGGTGAGATCCCCTTTCCTCCCCACCCCCAATGAATCATTCATTCCCCCTCTCTCTTTTAGGGAACCCCATAACCTGACTGCCCTTACAGTAAGGAACCCCTTCCTATGCTGATGGTGAGATCCCCTTTCCTCCCCACCCACAATTAATCATTCATTCCCCCTCTCTTGGTAGGGAACCCCATAACCTGACTGCCCTTACAGTAAGGAACCCCTTCCTATGCTGATGGTGAGATCCCCTTTCCTCCCCACCCCCAATGTATCACTCATTCCCCCTCTCTTGGTAGGGAATCCCATAACCTGACTGCCCTTACAGTAAGGAACCCCTTCCTATGCTGATGGTGAGATCTCCTTTCCTTCCCACCCCCAATGTATCACTCATTCCCCCTCTCTTGGTAGGGAACCCCATAACCTGACTGCCCTTACAGTAAGGAACCCCTTCCTATGCTGATGGTGAGATCTTCTTTCCTCCCCACCCCCAATGAATCACTCATTCCCCCTCTCTTGGTAGGGAACCCCATAACCTGACTGCCCTTACAGTAAGGAACCCCTTCCTATGCTGATGGTGAGATCTCCTTTCCTCCCCACCCCCAATGAATCACTCATTCCCCCTCTCTTGGTAGGGAATCCCATAACCTGACTGCCTTTACAGTAAGGAACCCCTTCCTATGCTGATGGTGAGATCCCCTTTCCTCCCCACCCCCAATGAATCATTCATTCCCCCTCTCTCTTTTAGGGAACCCCATAACCTGACTGCCCTTACAGTAAGGAACCCCTTCCTATGCTGATGGTGAGATCCCCTTTCCACCCACCCCCAATGAATCATTCATTCCCCCTCTCTTGGTAGGGAATCCCATAACCTGACTGCCTTTACAGTAAGGAACCCCTTCCTATGCTGATGGTGAGATCCCCTTTCCTCCCCACCCCCAATGAATCATTCATTCCCCCTCTCTCTTTTAGGGAATCCCATAACCTGACTGCCCTTACAGTAAGAACCCCTTCCTATGCTGATGGTGATATCCCCTTTCCTCCCCACCCCCAATGTATCACTCATTCCCCCTCTCTTGGTAGGGTACTACCTGCTCAGTAGTGTAGTTGCACAGACCCACCTATTGCAGGATAATTCAACCCAATACATTATTTTTGGCTCAGTGACGTATTCTATCCCACCTGAGCTTTTCCTGTTGTGCAAAACTTCCTAGTGTGATACAATAAGTGCAACGTATTACTAAATACTGCTACTACTAACTTCCTAACTGGAGATTCCTGCATTCCCAAATATTGACTACAAATTGTTGGGTCACCCAGTGAGTATATATATATATATATATGGATCCAGAGAGGGAGATTTTAGAAACAACAGAAGGAACCTGTAGTTAAGGAGATAAAGGAACCGGATCAGCCCTGTAACTATGGATGGAAGCAGTGACCATGGACACCCAATACCCAATGGGGCAGGTCCCTATATAACTCCATGTGCTGCTTCGGATCCTCCTTCCTACAACCCCCGGCCTTACCCACAGCAACCCAATCTGCCGTCCTACGCCGTAAGCCCTTCTGCCCCCGCTGGGGACCCTCCATCCGGCAAGCCTGATCCTCTCTCTCGGCACCAAACTGAGGCTGGGAATACAAACCCTGAGAACCATCAGTCTTCCGACGTAGAGAGACCTCCTAATGCTCCACGGCCTTATTTTATTTTATCCATTATTGCCGCTCTGTTGTTCCCGCCTATTGGAGTCTTTGCAGTTATCTACTCCAGGAAGGTAAGAGATTACAATAGCAACAGGGGCAGCACTGCTGGGGCAAATATTGATTTATACACTCATATGTCTGGAATATCCCACTGTAATAATCCCTATTTCTGTAGGGAAATGAGAACAGGGCAGGCAGTAACCCTTCCAACACTTTCCCCTGTCTCTGCCCCTATATATTAGGTACCTACCTAGTGCTACCAACCCCTATTTCTGTAGGGAAATGAGAGCAGGGCAGGCAGTAACCCTTCCAACACTTTCCCCTGTCTCTGCCCCTATATATTAGGTACCTACCTAGTGCTACCAACCCCTATTTCTGTAGGGAAATGAGAGCAGGGCAGGCAGTAACCCTTCCAACACTTTCCCATGTCTCTGCCCCTATATATTAGGTACCTACCTAGTGCTACCAACCCCTATTTCTGTAGGGAAATGAGAGCAGGGCAGGCAGTAACCCTTCCAACACTTTCCCATGTCTCTGCCCCTATATATTAGGTACCTACCTAGTGCTACCAACCCCTATTTCTGTAGGGAAATGAGAGCAGGGCAGGCAGTAACCCTTCCAACACTTTCCCCTGTCTCTGCCCCTATATATTAGGTACCTACCTAGTGCTACCAACCCCTATTTCTGTAGGGAAATGAGAGCAGGGCAGGCAGTAACCCTTCCAACACTTTCCCCTGTCTCTGCCCCTATATATTAGGTACCTACCTAGTGCTACCAACCCCTATTTCTGTAGGGAAATGAGAGCAGGGCAGGCAGTAACCCTTCCAACACTTTCCCATGTCTCTGCCCCTATATATTAGGTACCTACCTAGTGCTACCAACCCCTATTTCTGTAGGGAAATGAGAGCAGGGCAGGCAGTAACCCTTCCAACACTTTCCCCTGTCTCTGCCCCTATATATTAGGTACCTACCTAGTGCTACCAACCCCTATTTCTGTAGGGAAATGAGAGCAGGGCAGGCAGTAACCCTTCCAACACTTTCCCATGTCTCTGCCCCTATATATTAGGTACCTACCTAGTGCTACCAACCCCTATTTCTGTAGGGAAATGAGAGCAGGGCAGGCAGTAACCCTTCCAACACTTTCCCCTGTCTCTGCCCCTATATATTAGGTACCTACCTAGTGCTACCAACCCCTATTTCTGTAGGGAAATGAGAGCAGGGCAGGCAGTAACCCTTCCAACACTTTCCCCTGTCTCTGCCCCTATATATTAGGTACCTATCTATGATATATATATAAATCTGAATTTGAGCGCAGGATTAAAGTTCTGGTTTCTTACCTGTCGCTTTTGTCTCTCGATTTCAGACCAAAAAAGCCAATTTAAGAAGAGACTTCGAGCCGGCAAAGACATATTCCCGGAAATCTCTCATACTGAGCATCTCGGCTATTGTTGTAGGAAAAGTACTTATTATGATATTAGTTGCTATCAAAATCGCTCAGTTACGTAGGGGCTGAGACTGGTTCCGCCCGGGATAAGAATAAAGAACAGGACCAGATATAATTGGAAGATGGCGCCTTCATTATTTCAAAGGGATCGAGGCAGCGCTGGATATTCCTCCCCCTGAACTTCCTTTAAACCAATGGCAAGAGATTAGGGGTACGGACCCATTGGGGTGGGGGGCCTGGGGGCCAAGCTATATAATATTCTGAGACAATTTGCAATTGGTCTTCATTTTTTATTATTTGTATTTTTATAGTTATTTCACTTTTTGTTCAGCAGCTCTTCAGTTTGGAGTTTTAGCAGCTTTCTGGTTGCTAGGGTCCAAATTACCTTAGCAACAAGGGAGTGGTTTGGATGAGGGACAGGTATATGAATAGGGGAGAGCCTGAATAGGTAATATAGATATAAAAAGTAACAATAACAATAAAACCGGAGCCTCACAGAGCAATAGGGTTTGCTCCTATTCGAAAGCTGCAAAGAGTCAGAAGAAGACGGCAAATAGTTCAAAAACTTTAACAAATAAATAATGAAGACCAATTGAAAAGTTGCTTAGAACAGGCCATTCTATAACATTCTATAATATACTAACCATCCCTTTAAACCCAGTTTTAATTAAAAGGTATGGTTTAAGGAGAGTGGCGTAACTATAGAGAAAGCAGACCCCACAGGTCGCAGGGGGGCCCAGGGGAAAGGGGGGGACAGGGGGCCTGGACTGCGGGATCTGCTTCCTCTATAGCAGTGACCCCCCCCTCCACAGCTACTTTACTACCTGTGGCCAAGGAGGGGGTGCGATGGGTGGGAGATGCCAGCAGGGGTGGTTAGTGGGTGGGTGGGAGATGCCAGCAGGGGTGGTTAGTGGGTGGGTGGGAGACTCCAACGGGGGGGGGGGGTAGCGGGTGAATGTGAATGGGGGTCCAAGTAGGGAGAAGGGTGCACCGGGCCCTTCCAAACATTTTCTGCAGGGGGGCCCCGGGCAGTTACCTCAGTTAGACTGATCCATGATTTTACTTCATAGAAATGATTGTTTATATATATATATATATTTATTTATATTGATTTATTTTCCTGCTGAATAAAGGTTTCATTTCTACATCAGAATAAGGACATGGAGTTGTTTCTTATGGGAATTCTGTTCCTCAGAATAACGGGTTCCATAAAGCCCTAGAATGGCCGCCCAGATCACATGTCCATCCAGCCCAAATCCCAGTGTGGCCTATGGGTGGGTAGGGGGTCTCTGCATGTTGCCCCGGGGGGAGTGAGCTGTGAGTGGGGGTCCCACACTGGATGCAGATTTGCAATTGGCCTTCATTTTTTAAATTTGTGGGTTTTTTTAATTATTTTTTAATTATTGTTCAGCAGCTCTCCAGTTTGGAATTTCAGCAGCTATCTGGTTGCTAGGGTTCAAATTACCTTAGCAACCAGGGAGTGGTTGGAACAAGAGACAGGAATATGAATAGGGGAGGGGCTGAATAGAAAGATATTGAATAAAAAGTAACAATAACAATAAAAGTGGAGCCTCACAGAGCAATAGGGTTTGGCTGCCGGGGTCAGTGACCCCCATTTGAAAGCTGGAAAGAGTTGCTAGGGTCCAAATTACCTTAGCAACCAGGGAGTGCTGTGAATGAGAGACAGGTATATGAATAGGGGAGGGGCTGAATAGAAAGATAAGGAATAAAAAGTAACAATAACAATAAAACTGGAGCCTCACAGAGCAATAGGGTTTGGCTGCCGGGGTCAGTGACCCCCATGTGAAAGTTGGTGGATTTCAGCTGCTGTTGGGGTCCTTCAGACTGATTTAACCCCCGCGGGGCCTACCTGACCAATATCTGGCCTACAATTGGGCAGATCTCAATCGGACAGGTTTGATTTTCCCCTTGGATCAGGGGCTCGTTAATGGGGCCCCTATACCCACCGTTATAATTAGATCGTTAGGCCCTAATCACAGCTATAAAGTGTAATTGGCACATTGTCCCTTTTGTCTGGGAGGATAAAGCTGAAGATGGAGCCATGAATGGAAGGGCAGACACGGGGGGAAGCGGCCACTTCATCAGACAGACAGCCACTTACTTTAATGTCGAGAGGGAGGAGGATATGTGGGGGCCACAGTTTACACTTCCCACATACAGATATGGGCCCCCGTCATGGAACCAATGGCATCGGCAGCAGGAAATCCCCCAAAATAACCCAGCGTAGACGTCAGGGATGGGCGGGGGCAGTTATTGATCAGGTGGTGATTGCTGCTAAATACATTCCATTGTGTCTTTAAAGGGGGGGGGGTCACCATTAAATTAACTTCTAGTATGTTATAGAATGGCCAATTCTACGCAACTTTTCAATTGGTCTTCATTATTTATTTGTTATAGTTTATTTGCCCTCTTCTGACTCTGCAGCTTTCAAATGGGGGTCACTGACCCCGGCAGCCAACTTTTTATTCCTTATCTGTCTATTCAGCCCCTCCCCTATTCATATACCTGTCTCTCATTTAAACCACTCCCTGGTTACTAAGGTAATTTGGACCCTAGCAACCAGATAGCTGCTGAAACTATAAACTGGAGAGCTGCTGAACAAAAAGTGAAATAACTAACAAACTACAAATAATAAAAAATGAAGACCAATTGCAAATTGTCTCAGAATATTGGTCTTTACATCATACTAAAAGTTAACCTTTTCGTTAAGTTTTCCTATTCTTAGAAACTTTTCAACTGGTTTGACTCTTTCCAGCTTTCAAATGGGGGTCACTGACCCCGGCAGCCAAACCCTATTGCTCTGTGAGGCTCCAGTTTTATTGTTATTGTTACTTTTTATTCCTTATCTTTCTATTCAGCCCCTCTCCTATTCATATACCAGTCTCTCATCCCTGGTTGCTAAGGAAATTTTGACCCTAGCAACTCTTTCCAGCTTTCAAATGGGGGTCACTGACCCCGGCAGCCAAACCCTATTGCTCTGTGAGGCTCCAGTTTTATTGTTATTGTTACTTTTTATTACTTATCTTTCTATTCAGCCCCTTTCCTATTTGTATTCATGTCTCTCATTTAAACCACTGCCTGGTTGCTAGGGTATATTGCACCCTAGCAACCAAATAGCTGTCCAAATTCCAAACTGGAGAGCTGCCGAACCAAAAAAGCGAAATAATTAAAAAAACGCAAATAATAAAAAGATGAGACCAACTGCAAATTGAACAACCCCTGTAACACAATGGTTGCAGCTTGTGTATAAATACTAATTCAAAATCATTAAATAAATAGAATATTTCCCCTATAGCTAAACACACACTGATTGGCCATTTATGGGAAATGTTTTTGGCATATATGGCAGATATTGGTTGCCCCGGTGTACCCGATTGGGCACAGGGTCATGTGGTCTCTCAGGGCATTTAAATATCATTATCAAAGCTCATGTATTAGTTTGGTTCTGGTTCTGGTGGGTCACTTCTCCCATCAGTAAAACAATAATAAGATATCCAAGTATGTTCCATTCCTTACAGGCCGTCTGGTTGGCTGCTGAATCCACCCTGATAGGGTAACAACGCCCTAATGACAAGAGGCAGGAAGACGACATGGAGAGCAGGGAAATTTCCCCTTTGTGCGGTTACACAATTCCAACCTGACGAGATCCCAACAACAAACCTATTGGCAGGGCGTCAGTCAGTCTCATAGTACAATTCAAGATTAAAGGGTAAATATAAAGAGTTCTGGGCCCAGCTACCCTGAAAAACAAGCTCTGGTATTGAATTTGCCCCAGCACCCACTGGGTTAATAAACCCATTAGGCTTGTTCTGCCCCCAATAAGGGGTAATTATATCTTAGTTGGGATCAAGTACAGGTACTGTTTTATTATTACAGAGAAAAGGGAATCATTTAACCATTAAATAAACCCAATAGGGCTGTTCTGCCCCCAATAAGGGGTAATTATATCTTAGTTGGGATCAAGTACAGGTACTGTTTTATTATTACAGAGAAAAGGGAATCATTTAACCATTAAATAAACCCAATAGGGCTGTTCTGCCCCAATAAGGGGTAATTATATCTTAGTTGGGATCAAGTACAGGTACTGTTTTATTATTACAGAGAAAAGGGAATCATTTAACCATTAAATAAACCCAATAGGGCTGTTCTGCCCCCAATAAGGGGTAATTATATCTTAGTTGGGATCAAGTACAGGTACTGTTTTATTATTACAGAGAAAAGGGAATCATTTAACCCAGTGTTTTTCAACCTTTTTTGGGCAAAGGCACACTTGTTTCATGAAAAAAATCACGAGGCACACCACCATTAGAAAATGTTAAAAAATTTAACTCTGTGCCCAGCAGCAGTGCCCCCCTAGTACATTGGTGCCCTGCCTACGGCACACCAGGCAACATCTCGCGGCACACTAGTGTGCCGCGGAACAGTGGTTGAAAAACGCTGATTTAACCATTAAATAAACCCAATAGGGCTATTCTGCCCCAATAAGGGGTAATTATATCTTAGTTGGGATCAAGTACAGGTATTGTTTTATTATTACAGAGAAAAGGGAATCATTTAACCATTAAATAAACCCAATAGGGCTGTTCTGCCCCCAATAAGGGGTAATTATATCTTAGTTGGGATCAAGTACAGGTACTGTTTTATTATTACAGAGAAAAGGGAATCATTTAACCATGAAATAAACCCAATAGGATTGTTCTGCCCCAATAAGGGGTAATTATATCTTAGTTGGGATCAAGTACAGGTACTGTTTTATTATTACAGAGAAAAGGGAATCATTTAACCATGAAATAAACCCAATAGGGCTGTTCTGCCCCAATAAGGGGTAATTATATCTTAGTTGGGATCAAGTACAGGTACTGTTTTATTATTACAGAGAAAAGGGAATCATTTAACCATGAAATAAACCCAATAGGGCTGTTCTGCCCCCAATAAGGGGTAATTATATCTTAGTTGGGATCAAGTACAGGTACTGTTTTATTATTACAGAGAAAAGGGAATCATTTAACCATGAAATAAACCCAATAGGGCTGTTCTGCCCCCAATAAGGGGTAATTATATCTTAGTTGGGATCAAGTACAGGTACTGTTTTATTATTACAGAGAAAAGGGAATCATTTAACCATGAAATAAACCCAATAGGGCTGTTCTGCCCCAATAAGGGGTAATTATATCTTAGTTGGGATCAAGTACAGGTACTGTTTTATTATTACAGAGAAAAGGGAATCATTTAACCATTAAATAAACCCAATAGGGCTGTTCTGCCCCCAATAAGGGGTAATTATATCTTAGTTGGGATCAAGTAGAATTATTTGGTTATAATGGAGTCTATGGAAGATGGCCTTTCCGTAATTAGGAACTTTCTGGATAACGAATTTCCGGATAAGGGATCCCATACCTGTACTAAGTATGGGCAGGGGTACAGGTACATTTGAAAGCTGGAAAGAGATAGAATTCAAAAATATTAGGATCTATTGGGTTTTAGAACTTTTTGAAACATTTAGGCAATTTCTGCCGATCGATGCAGAGTCCCAGGAGGATTAGAGTGCAGTACGGGGGTCTCTGAGCTGACCTGGCGACACATATAGGCTCAGACACAATAAAAAGAGAGTTTTATGGATTCTCCAGCTGTCCCATTGCCTAATAAGCCCCTCGACTCTGCCGCAGAATTCCTCTCTTTCCTCAATGACATAATCTCCCCCTGCGCACAATCCCTGGCGCTGCCCCCGTGCCGAGTCGGCAATGGAACAACCTCCAATTGTCACTGGGGTGGGGGGGAGACAGTCTCATAGACTGCACGGGGGTCTGCTGGGAGACAGGAGGATGCGCTCTCTGTAAATAGGGAGCTAAATTTGGAAATATCTTATAAAGCAAAACTTCCACTGTCACTGGCAATTGTCCCACATCCCTAGAGAGAGAGATAGAGAGAGATAGAAAGACAGAGATAGAGAGAGAGAGAGAAAAGAGATAAGAGAAAAGCATTTCGGCCAGTTAGGGGGGATTTAGGGTGAGTGCTTATTTGTGCCCTGGGTACCCCTGGAACTATAGCGGGGTGACTGTTACCCCAATGTTTCTATATATCTGTAACCTTGTTATGGGCTAAGGGGGCCCAGCCTGAAGGCCAGTTAGGGGGGGATTTGGGGTGAGTGCTTATTTGTGCCCTGGGTACCCCTGGAACTATAGCAGGGTGACTGTTACCCCAATGTTTCTATATATCTGTAACCTTGTTATGGGCTAAGGGGGGCCAGTCTGAAGGCCAGTTAGGGGGGGATTTGGGGTGAGTGCTTATTTGTGCCCTGGGTACCCCTGGAACTATAGCAGGGTGACTGTTACCCCAATGTTTCTATATATCTGTAACCTTGTTATGGGCTAAGGGGGGCCAGTCTGAAGGCCAGTTAGGGGGGGATTTGGGGTGAGTGCTTATTTGTGCCCTGGGTACCCCTGGAACTATAGCGGGGTGACTGTTACCCCAATGTTTCTATATATCTGTAACCTTGTTATGGGCTAAGGGGGCCCAGCCTGAAGGCCAGTTAGGGGGGGATTTGGGGTGAGTGCTTATTTGTGCCCTGGGTACCCCTGGAACTATAGCGGGGTGACTGTTACCCCAATGTTTCTATATATCTGTAACCTTGTTATGGGCTAAGGGGGCCCAGCCTGAAGGCCAGTTAGGGGGGGATTTGGGGTGAGTGCTTATTTGTGCCCTGGTTACCCCTGGAACTATTACCCCAGTGTTTCAGTTTTTAACCATACAACAATGGGGGTTCATGTGTTTAGTAAATATTCTGAGACACAAACACTACGGATTCAGACAGAGATTTTGGCCTTTGTTGTAGGATACAAACATCCTGTGCCAAACACACCCAGGGGCAGCACCCAGAGACAGGGAGAAGGGTGCCCATCCCATAAGCAATAGGAGGATTACGCCGGCCCTGGGTGCCACTCCTGTCCTGTGCGGTGCCGGTTATTTAAAATCAAACTAGAGACCAGAAACATTACAGCGGGTCCAGGTTTATGACCCACAAAAAAATTCTGATCATGGCAGCCAATCACTGGGCAGTATTCGTTAATTATTACCTTTTCATTACAGAATATAGTGAGAAACTGCCAGTAATCCTGCACGCAGCCCTCTCCGTGTGGGGGTTATGTGACCCACCCCCAAAAACCTAATCAATACTATAAGGGGGTCATTTACTAACATTCAGATTTTTCTGGGGGGGTTTTTTTAAGTTTTTTTGAGCCCCAATTCCACAAACGTCATTTATCAAAAGATCCGAACTGAAAAAGCACAAACAAAATAAAGCTGCTAAAAAAATCCGAATCAGAAATATAAAAAATCCAGTGGTTAGTAAATGGCTCCCTAATTTTTGTATTTCTTTTTTATTCATGATTTTCATTTCTCGCCCTAAAACTCGACTTTTTGGCGAAAAAACGTTTTTTTCACCATTTATTATACGTTAAAACTGTGACAAATCCGAATGGAAAAATACGCCATGTAAAACCAATGGAGATCATGTAGGAGTCGGGGGGCTTCGTGGTTTTAGAGGTTTAGGGGGTTTTTTGATGCTTTTGTAGGACAATACGAAAACATTTCGGTTTAGAAACAAAATGAAAAACCTTCTTTTGTCTCAAAACTTTAGAGTTTTTGAATTTTTGAAGCCGATTTTTGTGTGACAATTCAAAAAATATTCGAGTTTTCAGGGTGTCAATTTGAAAAACTCGCCGTTTCCGCAACTTTTTCCCTTCGGATTCTTAATTAAATGTCGGACATTCGTGGAAATGGGTTTCGTCGAACTTAAAAATAAAAAAAATGAGAAATGTTGGAGTTTTTGTAAATCTGCCCCCAAGTGTTTACACCCCACTGAAATGGACATAATGATTGGTAATAAAATCCTGGGGTTCTAATCAGTCTGCTGGTTACCAGGGTCACTGACCCTAGCACCAAACTGGCAGCTAAAAGAAATACAAATTTGGTGTTGGATTTTGCACTTACCCAGGGCATCGTGCAGGGAATGGGGCAAATGAATATAATATAGTTGCCCCCGGGGACGCCCAAAGATGCCTCATTTCAGAGCATTTCTCCAAAATATCAATTTTAAGAGGGGTGGTTCACCTTCAGGTCTTTATTCAATTGGTCTTTATTTTTTATTATTTTTTTATAGTTTTTTTAATTACTATTTGCCTTTTTCTTCTGCCTCTTTGCAGCTTCCAAAGGGGGGTCACTGACCCCGGCAGCCAAACCCTATTGCTCTGTGAGGCTCCAGTTTTATTGTTATTGTTACTTTTTATTCCTTATCTTTCTATTCAGCCCCTCTCCTATTCATATACCGGTCTCTCATTCATACCACTCCCTGGTTGCTAAAGTAATTTGGACCCTAGCAACTCTTTGCAGCTTTCAAATGGGGGTCACTGACCCCGGCAGCCAAACCCTATTGCTCTGTGAGGCTCCAGTTTTATTGTTATTGTTACTTTTTATTCCTTATCTTTCTATTCAGCCCCTCTCCTATTCATATACCGGTCTCTCATTCATACCACTCCCTGGTTGCTAAAGTAATTTGGACCCTAGCAACTCTTTGCAGCTTTCAAATGGGGGTCACTGACCCCGGCAGCCAAAACCTATTGCTCTGTGAGGCTCCAGTTTTATTGTTATTGTTACTTTTTATTCCTTATCTTTCTATTCGGCCCCTCTCCTATTCATATACCAGTCCCTCATTCAAACCACTCCCTGGTTGCTAAGGTAATTTAGACCCTAGCAACTCTTTGCAGCTTTCAAATGGGGGTCACTGACCCCGGCAGCCAAACCCTATTGCTCTGTGAGGCTCCAGTTTTATTGTTATTGTTACTTTTTATTCCTTATATTTCTATTCAGCCCCTCTCCTATTCATATCCCCATGTCTCTTTGAAACCACTGCCTGGTTGTTAGGTTAAACTGGACCCTAGCAACCAGATAGCTGCTGAAATTCCAAACTGCAGAGCGGCTGAACAAAAAGCTAAATGATTCAAAAACAACAAATGATAAAAAATGAAGACCAATTGCAAATTGCCTCAGAATAGCCCTCTCTACATCATACTAAAAGTTAATTTTGAGGTGTTTGCAATTAGTTTCTTTGACCCAAAATGGACAGAAATCATGAAACCATTCCTTGTTTGTGTATAGAGACATTGTATGGGGGGTGGCGCTCGGGGGGGGGGGGATACCGCTCTTCTGTTGTTGTTTCGGAGGGGAAAACAAACCGGTTTATTTTTAGGTGTCGGCTATTCTGAGCCCTATTTAGCCGGGAACAATGGGAAGCTCCGAGTTTCAGGAAACATTTCAGCATATATCCAAACATCCAGCGTATGTATATCCCAACCAGCCCAGCATTGTGGGGCCCGAGGCGTTAGGGATACGTGCGCCGACCAACATCGCCTCGCTCACATACGTACATACTGTGATGTCACAGGCCCAGTGACGTAGCACGGGCGGTCTGTCTTTTTATAGAAATACTTTATTGCTTTAATCATTGCTTTAATGGGCGTAATAATTATACAGGGAACTGTGAGTATCACTCATGTATTAAAAGGGATAATGTACCCCCTACTGTAAATGATAAGGATATTAGCAGTCACTGAGGGGTTCTGTGCCCATATAAAGGCACAAGGCTGCAGGCTGAGTTATACAGGGAACTCTGAGTATCACTCATGTATTATAAGGGATAATGTACCCCCTACTGTAAATGATAAGGATATTAGCAGTCACTGAGGGGTTCTGTGCCCCCCATATAAAGGCACAAGGCTGCAGGCTGAGTTATACAGGGAACTCTGAGTATCACTCATGTATTATAAGGGATAATGTACCCCCTACTGTAAATGATAAGGATATTAGCAGTCACTGAGGGGTTCTGTGCCCCCCATATAAAGACACAAGGCTGCAGGCTGAGTTATACAGGGAACTCTGAGTATCACTCATGTATTATAAGGGATAATGTACCCCCTACTGTAAATGATAAGGATATTAGCAGTCACTGAGGGGTTCTGTGCCCCCCATATAAAGACACAAGGCTGCAGGCTGAGTTATACAGGGAACTCTGAGTATCACTCATGTATTATAAGGGATAATGTACCCCCTACTGTAAATGATAAGGATATTAGCAGTCACTGAGGGGTTCTGTGCCCCCCATATAAAGGCACAAGGCTGCAGGCTGAGTTATACAGGGAACTCTGAGTATCACTCATGTATTATAAGGGATACTGTACCCCCTACTGTAAATGATAAGGATATTAGCAGTCACTGAGGGGTTCTGTGCCCCCCATATAAAGGCACAAGGCTGCAGGCTGAGTTATACAGGGAACTCTGAGTATCACTCATGTATTATAAGGGATAATGTACCCCCTACTGTAAATGATAAGGATATTAGCAGTCACTGAGGGGTTCTGTGCCCATATAAAGGCACAAGGCTGCAGGCTGAGTTATACAGGGAACTCTGAGTATCACTCGTGTATTATAAGGGATAATGTACCCCCTACTGTAAATGATAAGGATATTAGCAGTCACTGAGGGGTTCTGTGCCCATATAAAGGCACAAGGCTGCAGGCTGAGTTATACAGGGAACTCTGAGTATCACTCGTGTATTAAAAGGGATAATGTACCCCCTACTGTAAATGATAAGGATATTAGCAGTCACTGAGGGGTTCTGTGCCCCCCATATAAAGGCACAAGGCTGCAGGCTGAGTTATACAGGGAACTCTGAGTATCACTCATGTATTATAAGGGATAATGTACCCCCTACTGTAAATGATAAGGATATTAGCAGTCACTGAGGGGTTCTGTGCCCCCCATATAAAGGCACAAGGCTGCAGGCTGAGTTATACAGGGAACTCTGAGTATCACTCATGTATTATAAGGGATAATGTACCCCCTACTGTAAATGATAAGGATATTAGCAGTCACTGAGGGGTTCTGTGCCCCCCATATAAAGGCACAAGGCTGCAGGCTGAGTTATACAGGGAACTCTGAGTATCACTCGTGTATTATAAGGGATAATGTACCCCCTACTGTAAATGATAAGGATATTAGCAGTCACTGAGGGGTTCTGTGCCCCCCATATAAAGGCACAAGGCTGCAGGCTGAGTTATACAGGGAACTCTGAGTATCACTCGTGTATTAAAAGGGATAATGTACCCCCTACTGTAAATGATAAGGATATTAGCAGTCACTGAGGGGTTCTGTGCCCCCCATATAAAGGCACAAGGCTGCAGGCTGAGTTATACAGGGAACTCTGAGTATCACTCATGTATTATAAGGGATAATGTACCCCCTACTGTAAATGATAAGGATATTAGCAGTCACTGAGGGGTTCTGTGCCCCCCATATAAAGGCACAAGGCTGCAGGCTGAGTTATACAGGGAACTCTGAGTATCACTCGTGTATTATAAGGGATAATGTACCCCCTACTGTAAATGATAAGGATATTAGCAGTCACTGAGGGGTTCTGTGCCCCCCATATAAAGGCACAAGGCTGCAGGCTGAGTTATACAGGGAACTCTGAGTATCACTCGTGTGTTATAAGGGATAATGTACCCCCTACTGTAAATGATAAGGATATTAGCAGTCACTGAGGGGTTCTGTGCCCATATAAAGGCACAAGGCTGCAGGCTGAGTTATACAGGGAACTCTGAGTATCACTCATGTATTATAAGGGATAATGTACCCCCTACTGTAAATGATAAGGATATTAGCAGTCACTGAGGGGTTCTGTGCCCCCCATATAAAGGCACAAGGCTGCAGGCTGAGTTATACAGGGAACTCTGAGTATCACTCATGTATTATAAGGGATAATGTACCCCCTACTGTAAATGATAAGGATGTTAGAAGTCACTGAGGGGCTCTGTGACCATATAAAGGCACAAGGCTGCAGGCTGAGTTATACAGGGAACTCTGAGTATCACTCATGTATTATAAGGGATAATGTACCCCCTACTGTAAATGATAAGGATATTAGAAGTCACTGAGGGGCTCTGTGACCATATAAAGGGTATATAGAGTTATACAGGTAACTCACCTATATATCTACCTTGGAATGAGCAGCTGGGCCAGTATCTGTACTTTCTCTATACGACAGATAGTACCCAGCGTGCGTTGCTAGACTTTCCCTCGGCGGAACAAGCTTCCTGTTGTTGGTGTCTCTTCCCTGTCAGTCCTCAGCCCTTGGCAGCAGGAAAATATGAAAATCTGCTGAATTTCTATATCACGCTCCAATGAGGAGGAGACATCATCGCTTATTGTGCAGCATCAAAGCATCCTGAGCCGAGACCCATCATCACTGACCTGAGGCGGCCTGAGGCCATTGTGAATAAGGATGGCGTCACTTGTGTCTGGCACGTTTAGCGGTTCCTTTCCAAATATATGACGCTAGTGATTTCAATGTAAAGCTAAGGATCAATGCCAGATGTGTGACGTACAATAAGGCTCCGCCCCCGCAGCACAATGTGGCCCAGCAACAATACACACTATAGGCAAAACCCCAGTTGTGCAGCTTATTTTATTGCACAAGAACAATTTATATTAATTATTATGAAAACCATTATCACTCATTACAAAATAGCCTCCAATTAAAACAAAAACATTCCGTGGCCTTCAGATCCAACACAAAAAGAGTAAATTCAACTCCTTGTTCAGATCTCTGCCTCACAAACCTAGGGGCTGATTTGCTAAAATTCCTTTTTAATAAATAAACTCGACATAGTATGAATTCGAATTAAACTCCATAATTGCTGTATTTATAAAATTTCACCATAATGCTTGAATAGGAAATGGATCCTCTTTATTTTTCCCGAACAGGAAGTGCTCCAGCAGCCATTTTAGGAGCATTGGAAAACAATAGTGTGTTTCACTTGAAACTGGGTGAAATAGAAAACAATGGTGGGATTAACTTCCCCTTGAAAACATGTGAAAAAGAAAACAATGAAGGGATTAATGTCCCTTTGATACTGGGTAAAATAGAAACAATGAGGGGATTAATGTCCCTTTGATACTGGGTGAAATAGAAACAATGAGGGGATTAATGTCCCTTTGATACTGGGTGAAATAGAAAACAATGAGGGGATTAATGTCCCTTTGATACTGGGTGAAATAGAAACAATGAGGGGATTAATGTCCCTTTGATACTGGGTGAAATAGAAACAATGAGGGGATTAATGTCCCTTTGATACTGGGTGAAATAGAAAACAATGAGGGGATTAATGTCCCTTTGATACTGGGTGAAATAGAAACAATGAGGGGATTAATGTCCCTTTGATACTGGGTGAAATAGAAACAATGAGGGGATTAATGTCCCTTTGATACTGGGTGAAATAGAAAACAATGAGGGGATTAATGTCCCTTTGATACTGGGTGAAATAGAAACAATGAGGGGATTAATGTCCCTTTGATACTGGGTGAAATAGAAACAATGAGGGGATTAATGTCCCTTTGATACTGGGTGAAATAGAAACAATGAGGGGATTAATGTCCCTTTGATACTGGGTAAAATAGAAAACAATGAGGGGATTAATGTCCCTTTGATACTGGGTAAAATAGAAAACAATGAGGGGATTAATGTCCCTTTGAAACTGGGTGAAATAGAAACAATGAGGGGATTCACTTCCCCTTGAAACTGGGTGAAATAGAAAACAATGGTGGGATTAATTTCTCCTTGAAAACATGTGAAAAAGAAAACAATGAGGGGGTTAATGTCCCCTTGAAACTGGGTAAAATAGAAAACAATGAGGGGATTAATGTCCCTTTTAAACTGGGTAAAATAGAAACAATGAGGGGGTTAACTTCCCCTTGAAACTGGGTGAAATAGAAAACAAGAAGGGAATTAACGTTCCCTTGAAAATGTGTCAAGGACATGCTGCCACTGACTCCAAAAATTTCAGTTTAAATGGACGTTCGTTCCCATGGATCATCTTTATTTTTCCCAAACAGGAAGTGCTCTAGCAGCCATTTTGGGAGCATTGGCGCTCATTTTTGGAAAACAATAATTTGTTTACGTTTCACTTGAAACTGGGTGAAATAGAAAACATTTATGAGATTGACTTCTCCTTGAAACTGAGTGAAACAGAAAACAATGAGGGGTTAATGTCCCCTTGAAACTGGGTGAAACAGAAAACAACGAGGGGATTAACTTCTCCTTGAAAACGTGTGAAATAAAAAGCAATGAGGGGATTAACTTCACCTTGAAATTGAGTGAAACAGAAAAAATGAGGGGATTAACTTCTCCTTAACTTCTCCATTGCTGTATTTATAAAATGTCACCATAATACTTGAATCCTTGGTAATTTCCATTGATCCTCTTTATGTTTCCCAAACAGGAAGCGCTCCAGCAGCCATTTTAGGAGCATTGGCGCTCATTCTTGAAACTGGGTGAAATAGAAAACAATGAAGAGATTAACTTCCCCTTGAAAACATGTGACATAGAAAGCAATGAGGGGATTAACCTCACCTTGAAACTGAGTGAAACTGAAAAAGGGGATTAACTTCTCCTTGAAACTGGGTAAAATAGAAAACAATGAGGGGATTAACTTCCCCTTGAAACTGGGTAAAATAGAAAACAATGAGGGGATTAACTTCCCCTTGAAAACGTGTGAAATAGAAAGCAATGAGGGGATTAACTTCTCCTTGAAACTGGGTAAAATAGAAAACAATGAGGGGATTAACTTCCCCTTGAAAACGTGTGAAATAGAAAGCAATGAGGGGATTAACTTCTCCTTGAAACTGGGTAAAATAGAAAACAATGAGGGGATTAACTTCCCCTTGAAAACGTGTGAAATAGAAAGCAATGAGGGGATTAACTTCCCCTTGAAAACGTGTGAAATAGAAAACAATGAGGGGATTAACTTCTCCTTGAAACTGGGTAAAATAGAAAGCAATGAGGGGATTAACTTCTCCTTGAAACTGGGTAAAATAGAAAACAATGAGGGGATTAACTTCCCCTTGAAAACGTGTGAAATAGAAAGCAATGAGGGGATTAACTTCTCCTTGAAACTGGGTAAAATAGAAAACAATGAGGGGATTAACTTCCCCTTGAAAACGTGTGAAATAGAAAGCAATGAGGGGATTAACTTCTCCTTGAAACTGGGTAAAATAGAAAACAATGATGGGATTAACTTCCCCTTGAAAACGTGTGAAATAGAAAGCAATGAGGGGATTAACTTCTCCTTGAAACTGGGTAAAATAGAAAGCAATGAGGGGATTAACTTCTCCTTGAAACTGGGTGAAATAGAAAGCAATGAGGGGATTAACTTCCCCTTGAAACTGGGTAAAATAGAAAACAATGAGGGGATTAACTTCTCCTTGAAACTGGGTAAAATAGAAAACAACGAGGGGATTAACTTCCCCTTGAAAACGTGTGAACTAGAAAGCAATGAGTGGATTAACTTCTCCTTGAAATTGGGTAAAATTGAAAAAAAATAGGGCATTAATGTCCTCTTGAAACTGGGTGAAACAGAAAAAATAAGAAAATTAAATTACCCTTAAAACTGGGTGAAACAGAAAACAAGGAGGGGTTAACTTCCCCTTGAAAATGTGTCAAGGACAGGCTGCCACTAACTAATCTATTCCTCTACTAATCAAAGTCTCCATAGGACTTAATGGTACTCATCTTGACAGATCAAACCTGTTTAATTTTTTTTTTTGACAAAAAAATTCCAATAAGCATTAACAAATCAGGAATTATGGGAGTTAGTTCTGAAAAACCTGAATTTTTTGAGAAACAATATCAGATATCATCAAAGCACTAAACATTTTCAATAAATTCACATTGGAAAGTTGCTTGGAATTATGTTTTCTTAGGCAAAAAAAAAAATATTTTTGGGGTTAACGTGTCCTTTGAGAGTGATAAAATACTATTGGCTATGAAAACCAAAAATCGTCAGAGGTTGGTAAGGAAGTGAGTTGAAATTATACCTAAAACTTTTTTATTTGTGGTTTTCTAATTATTCCACTTTTTGTTTTGCAACTCTCCATTTTGGAATTTCAACAGTTATCTGGTTGCTAGGGTTCAAATTACCTTAGCAACCAGGGAGCGGTTTGAATAAGAGACTGATATATTTATAGTAGAGGGCCTGAATAGAAAGATAAGGAATATAAAGTAACAATAACAATAAAACTGGAGCCTCACAGAGCAATAGGTTTTGGCTGCCGGGGTCAGTGACCCCCATTTGAAAGCTGCAAAGAGTCAGGAGATGAAGGCAAATAATTCAAAAACTATACAAAATAGATAATGAAGCCCAATTGAAAAGTTGCTTAGAATTGGCCATTCTATAGCAAATTGCAGATAACGAACATTTTTACTAAATCTCGTATATACAGATGAGGGGTTCAGGTTTCCCATTCCCTGTGTTCCCATGGGAACAGCCCGGAACCCCACAAGGGAATGATATTCAACGGGCTTTTTTGTATTTATTTGCTTTGTTTCTAGACACGATGTGTTTTCTCTCCCTGCCCCTTTAGCAATGTCCATACATTTCCTGAGATAACATAGAAGCCTTGGCAGCCTCCCAAGCTCTTCCTTCTCCTTCAGCGTTTAACCCTTTATGTGCTTATATTCCGTCTGTATGTATGTGGGGGCACCGATACGGGGGGCTGGGGGTATAGCAGACAGGGGGGGCAGTGGTGTAGGTTGGAAATAGTAAGATCGGAATTACATGGGATTGGGCCTAGCAACTAGTGATGAGCGAATCTGTCCCATTTCAATTTGCCGAAACTCGATTTTTTCGAGTTTTAACGATATGTTTGTTCTGAAAAATTCAGGATTTTTCAATGTAAACTCAAAATTTTCATTCGAACGATTCAAGCATTATCATATGATCATTCAAGCATTACATATTAAATAGATATTCTATCTATTTATACGTTATAGGTCACATGACACCAGGGTTGGATTGGGGGGTGCACAGCGTCAGACTGGGTCCTAGTGGGCCCCGGCGGCCCAGATCTGATCCCCCCAGGGCGCTCCCGCGATCCGCCGTCTCCCTCCCCCGATGCGCTGCAGGTAAGTTTCTTTTAGGAGCTCTCGGGGGAGAGGGTCAGAGGGTGTTAGGGGCTTCTGCTGGGGGGGGAGTGAAGGCGGCGGGGGCCATTGGGGGGTGCAGGGGCCCCTGAGGCAGAAGCCCTGGTGGGCCCTGCACCCCCCAGTTCGACCCTGAGGGTGCAGGGCCCACTGGGGCTTCTGCCTCAGGGGCCCCTGCACCCCCCAAATGGCCCCCACCATTGCCTTTATACACCTTCCCCCTCACCCATCCGACCCCTTACTTCCCTGCCGTGCGTTGGGGGAGGGAGACCGGAGGAGCACCCTGTGGGGATTGGGTCTGGGCCACTGGGGCCACCGGGTTTTTCCCCCATCGGCCCAGACCTAATCCCCACAGGGTGCTCCACCGATCCTTCGGTCTCCCTCCACTTCGACCCTGCATGAAACCATCACAAGACCTATCAATGGAGTAAAAAAATATATAACATTAGAGTCTATGGACCAAGACACATTATTGAATAGCTTCTTAATAAATACACAGTAAGTCTAAACATGCAGTACAGGTCTGTATGGTCAAAAATACATAATATAGCACATATACAGAATTCCAAATATTAAAACCAAAAAAATAGCGAACAAAGAAAAAAGAAACAACAGATGAAATGAAATACATACAAATTATAATTTTTATAGGAACATGTGATGAATCAGCTCGGGGGGGGGGACAGTGTTAATAGAGGGCCCATAAGCCGAGCCCACCGGGTTCTCAATGAGGGATCCGACACGGGGATATGATCTATTATATATTATAGAGAAAAGAATTGGAAGTGTCCCCATCTGTAGCGGTGGGTTCGGGGCAAAAGTCCATTTTGATCCCTAATAAAAGTGTCCCTGGCCAGAGAGGTGCAAGGGGTTAACAATACAAGGAAAGGGAGTTCTCGTGGCCCAGGGGCCAAATAAATGCAATCTATTTAGGGATGGGCACATTATCTTTGTTTTCTGCTTTTTAAATAAACACAGGGATCTGAAATATGGAAAATAATAGACAGCATTGGGAGGAAGCCCCCCCCCCCCCAGTAGGGTATTTGGGCTCTCCTGAATCTCTGGGGATCACTTGGGGGCCACACAGACACACAGAGAAATACACACAACAGAAACAAAGGCAGTCGGACGAGAAACAATAAACCAGATGTTGGGAAACAATCGCAGATCCCTAAATACACATTTGTGCCAGTTCAGCATTCCCCCCCCCCATCCTTCCCCGGCCCCCCATACCTTGTGCGCTACTGGCGCCCCCTTATGTCACAGTCTGTACCCACATTGTATTACACATTCAGTTGTATGGATAGTAATATATGGGGGGAACTCAGCGTTTAGCTCCTTTATATCTTGGGGGAAACATTTTTGCTTCCATTTTATTTTTATTCAAAATGAAATATTTTTTTAATTTAATTTCTGGTGAATTCCAATTAAGTCAAAGGGAATAATTTTGGGGAATAATTTTAAAACAGTACCTGTACTTGATCCCAACTAAGATATAATTACCCCTTATTGGGGCAGAACAGTCCTATTGGGTTTATTTCATGGTTAAATGATTCCCTTTTCTCTGTAATAATAAAACAGTACCTGTACTTGATCCCAACTAAGATATAATTACCCCTTATTGGGGGCAAAACAGCCCTATTGGGTTTATTTCATGGTTAAATGATTCCCTTTTCTCTGTAATAATAAAACAGTACCTGTACTTGATCCCAACTAAGATATAATTACCCCTTATTGGGGGCAAAACAGCCCTATTGGGTTTATTTCATGGTTAAATGATTCCCTTTTCTCTGTAATAATAAAACAGTACCTGTACTTGATCCCAACTAAGATATAATTACCCCTTATTGGGGCAGAACAGCCCTATTGGGTTTATTTCATGGTTAAATGATTCCCTTTTCTCTGTAATAATAAAACAGTACCTGTACTTGATCCCAACTAAGATATAATTACCCCTTATTGGGGCAGAACAGCCCTATTGGGTTTATTTCATGGTTAAATGATTCCCTTTTCTCTGTAATAATAAAACAGTACCTGTACTTGATCCCAACTAAGATATAATTACCCCTTATTGGGGCAGAACAGCCCTATTGGGTTTATTTAATGGTTAAATGATTCCCTTTTCTCTGTAATAATAAAACAGTACCTGTACTTGATCCCAACTAAGATATAATTTTTTAGTAGACTTAAGGTACGGAGATCCACATTACGGAAAGATCCCTTACCTGGAAAACCCCAGGTCCCGAGCATTCTGAATAACAGGGGACCTGTATATCCATTTTGCTTTGCTCCTGAGGAAGCGTGCAGAGAGCACACGAAACGCGTTGAGCTACCGCTGACACTTCATATGTTCGTTGTTTTTATACTACTACTACACTGTAAGTAGCCTGCATTGCGCAGGATTTTATCCTTATATTAAACCATTTTACACTATATCTGCCTCATCTTCTATCCTATATACATTGTGAAATTGGATCCCTCTTCAATCAATGCCCGACTGGGATTGACCTACATGCTTCTTTTTAAGATGTTCTGGTGAGCAGTTACAACACCATTATAATATATACAGGGTTGGGGTCACTTTATCTAGTATTGGTGTTTGACTAAGCACTCACGTTCTAGTTGATTTTTGTTTTTTGATTCCTTTATTCTATTGATCTGCACCATATTTTTGTTTCGTTCTGTTTTACTTTTATGCGCTTCCATCGACACTACTGCATACATCCCTTGTGTATAGTAAGGAGAAGTATCCCTTGTATATAGTAAGGAGAAGTATCCCTTGTATATAGTAAGGAGAAGTATCCCTTGTATATAGTAAGGAAAAGTATCCCTTGTATATAGTAAGGAGAAGTATCCCTTATGTATAGTAAGGAGAAGTATCCCTTGTATATAGTAAGGAAAAGTATCCCTTGTATATAGTAAGGAGAAGTATCCCTTGTATATAGTAAGGAGAAGTATCCCTTGTATATAGTAAGGAGAAGTATCCCTTGTATATAGTAAGGAAAAGTATCCCTTGTATATAGTAAGGAGAAGTATCCCTTATGTATAGTAAGGAGAAGTAATCCCTTGTATATAGTAAGGAGAAGTATCCCTTGTATATAGTAAGGAGAAGTATCCCTTGTATATAGTAAGGAGAAGTATCCCCTTGTATATAGTAAGGAGAAGTATCCCTTGTATATAGTAAGGAAAAGTATCCCTTGTATATAGTAAGGAGAAGTATCCTTGTATATAGTAAGGAGACGTATCCCTTATGTATATATAAGGAGAAGTATCCCTTGTATATAGTAAGGAGAGTATCCCTTGTATATAGTAAGGAAAAGTATCCTCTTGTATATAGTAAAGAGAAGTATCCCTTGTAATATAGTAATGGAGACGTATCCCTTATGTATATAGTAAGGAGAAGTATCCCATTGTATATAGTAAAGAGAAGTATCCCTTGTATATAGTAAGGAGACGTATCCCTTATGTATATAGTAAGGAGAAGTATCCCTTGTATATAGTAAGGAGAAGTATCCCTTATGTATATAGTAAGGAGAAGTATCCCTTGTATATAGTAAAGAGAAGTATCCCTTGTATATAGTAAGGAGACGTATCCCTTATGTATATAGTAAGGAGAAGTATCCCTTGTATATAGTAAGGAGAAGTATCCCTTATGTATATAGTAAGGAAAAGTATCCCTTGTATATAGTAAAGAGAAGTATCCCTTGTATATAGTAAGGAGACGTATCCCTTATGTATATAGTAAGGAGAAGTATCCCTTGTATATAGTAAGGAGAAGTATCCCTTATGTATATAGTAAGGAGAAGTATCCCTTGTATATAGTAAGGAGAAGTATCCCTTGTATATAGTAAGGAGAAGTATCCCTTGTATATAGTAAGGAGAAGTATCCCTTGTATATAGTAAGGAGAAGTATCCCTTGTATATAGTAAGGAGAAGTATCCCTTGTATATAGTAAGGAGAAGTATCCCTAGTATATAGTAAGGAGAAGTATCCCTTGTATATAGTAAGGAGAAGTATCCCTTGTATATAGTAAGGAGAAGTATCCCTTGTATATAGTAAGGAGAAGTATCCCTTATGTATATAGTAAGGAGAAGTATCCCTTGTATATAGTAAGGAGACGTATCCCTTATGTATATTGTAAGGAGACGTATCCCTTATGTATATAGTAAGGAGAAGTATCCCTTGTATATAGTAAGGAGACGTATCCGTTATGTATATTGTAAGGAGACGTATCCCTTATGTGTATAGTAAGGAGAAGTATCCCTTGTATATAGTAAGGAGAAGTATCCCTTGTATATAGTAAGGAGACTTATCCCTTATGTATATAGTAAGGAGAAGTATCCCTTATGTATATAGTAAGGAGAAGTATCCCTTATGTATATAGTAAGGAGAAGTATCCCTTGTATATAGTAAGTAAAAGTATCCCTTGTGTATAGTAAGGAGAAGTATCCCTTATCTATATAGTAAGGAGAAGTATCCTTTGTGTATAGTAAGGAGAAGTATCCCTTATGTATATAGTAAGGAGAAGTATCCCTTATGTATAGTAAGGAGAAGTATCCCTTGTGTATAGTAAGGAGAAGTATCCCTTGTATATAGTAAGGAGAAGTATCCCTTGTATATAGTAAGGAAAAGTATCCCTTGTATATAGTAAGGAGAAGTATCCCTTATGTATAGTAAGGAGAAGTATCCCTTGTATATAGTAAGGAAAAGTATCCCTTGTATATAGTAAGGAGAAGTATCCCTTGTATATAGTAAGGAGAAGTATCCCTTATGTATATAGTAAGGAGAAGTATCCCTTGTATATAGTAAAGAGAAGTATCCCTTGTATATAGTAAGGAGACGTATCCCTTATGTATATAGTAAGGAGAAGTATCCCTTGTATATAGTAAGGAGAAGTATCCCTTATGTATATAGTAAGGAAAAGTATCCCTTGTATATAGTAAAGAGAAGTATCCCTTGTATATAGTAAGGAGACGTATCCCTTATGTATATAGTAAGGAGAAGTATCCCTTGTATATAGTAAGGAGAAGTATCCCTTATGTATATAGTAAGGAGAAGTATCCCTTGTATATAGTAAGGAGAAGTATCCCTTGTATATAGTAAGGAGAAGTATCCCTTGTATATAGTAAGGAGAAGTATCCCTTGTATATAGTAAGGAGAAGTATCCCTTGTATATAGTAAGGAGAAGTATCCCTTGTATATAGTAAGGAGAAGTATCCCTAGTATATAGTAAGGAGAAGTATCCCTTGTATATAGTAAGGAGAAGTATCCCTTGTATATAGTAAGGAGAAGTATCCCTTGTATATAGTAAGGAGAAGTATCCCTTATGTATATAGTAAGGAGAAGTATCCCTTGTATATAGTAAGGAGACGTATCCCTTATGTATATTGTAAGGAGACGTATCCCTTATGTATATAGTAAGGAGAAGTATCCCTTGTATATAGTAAGGAGACGTATCCGTTATGTATATTGTAAGGAGACGTATCCCTTATGTGTATAGTAAGGAGAAGTATCCCTTGTATATAGTAAGGAGAAGTATCCCTTGTATATAGTAAGGAGACTTATCCCTTATGTATATAGTAAGGAGAAGTATCCCTTATGTATATAGTAAGGAGAAGTATCCCTTATGTATATAGTAAGGAGAAGTATCCCTTGTATATAGTAAGTAAAAGTATCCCTTGTGTATAGTAAGGAGAAGTATCCCTTATCTATATAGTAAGGAGAAGTATCCTTTGTGTATAGTAAGGAGAAGTATCCCTTATGTATATAGTAAGGAGAAGTATCCCTTATGTATAGTAAGGAGAAGTATCCCTTGTGTATAGTAAGGAGAAGTATCCCTTGTATATAGTAAGGAGAAGTATCCCTTGTATATAGTAAGGAAAAGTATCCCTTGTATATAGTAAGGAGAAGTATCCCTTATGTATAGTAAGGAGAAGTATCCCTTGTATATAGTAAGGAGAAGTATCCCTTGTATATAGTAAGGAAAAGTATCCCTTGTATATAGTAAGGAGAAGTATCCCTTGTATATAGTAAGGAGAAGTATCCCTTGTATATAGTAAGGAGAAGTATCCCTTGTATATAGTAAGGAAAAGTATCCCTTGTATATAGTAAGGAGAAGTATCCCTTATGTATAGTAAGGAGAAGTATCCCTTGTATATAGTAAGGAGAAGTATCCCTTGTATATAGTAAGGAGAAGTATCCCTTGTATATAGTAAGGAGAAGTATCCCTTGTATATAGTAAGGAGAAGTATCCCTTGTATATAGTAAGGAAAAGTATCCCTTGTATATAGTAAGGAGAAGTATCCCTTGTATATAGTAAGGAGACGTATCCCTTATGTATATAGTAAGGAGAAGTATCCCTTGTATATAGTAAGGAGAAGTATCCCTTGTATATAGTAAGGAAAAGTATCCCTTGTATATAGTAAAGAGAAGTATCCCTTGTATATAGTAAGGAGACGTATCCCTTATGTATATAGTAAGGAGAAGTATCCCTTGTATATAGTAAAGAGAAGTATCCCTTGTATATAGTAAGGAGACGTATCCCTTATGTATATAGTAAGGAGAAGTATCCCTTGTATATAGTAAAGAGAAGTATCCCTTGTATATAGTAAGGAGACGTATCCCTTATGTATATAGTAAGGAGAAGTATCCCTTGTATATAGTAAAGAGAAGTATCCCTTGTATATAGTAAGGAGACGTATCCCTTATGTATATAGTAAGGAGAAGTATCCCTTGTATATAGTAAGGAAAAGTATCCCTTGTATATAGTAAAGAGAAGTATCCCTTGTATATAGTAAGGAGACGTATCCCTTATGTATATAGTAAGGAGAAGTATCCCTTGTATATAGTAAAGAGAAGTATCCCTTGTATATAGTAAGGAGACGTATCCCTTATGTATATAGTAAGGAGAAGTATCCCTTGTATATAGTAAAGAGAAGTATCCCTTGTATATAGTAAGGAGACGTATCCCTTATGTATATAGTAAGGAGAAGTATCCCTTGTATATAGTAAGGAGAAGTATCCCTTATGTATATAGTAAGGAGAAGTATCCCTTGTATATAGTAAAGAGAAGTATCCCTTGTATATAGTAAGGAGACGTATCCCTTATGTATAGTAAGGATCCTTATAGTAAGGAGAAGTATCCCTTATGTATATAGTAAGGAGAAGTATCCCTTGTATATAGTAAGGAAAAGTATCCCTTGTATATAGTAAGGAGAAGTATCCCTTTGTATATAGTAAGGAGACGTATCCCTTATGTATATAGTAAGGAGAAGTATCCCTTGTATATAGTAAGGAGAAGTATCCCTTTGTATATAGTAAGGAGAAGTATCCCTTGTATATAGTAAGGAGAAGTATCCCTTGTATATAGTAAGGAGAAGTATCCCTTGTATATAGTAAGGAGAAGTATCCCTTGTATATAGTAAGGAGAAGTATCCCTTGTATATAGTAAGGAGAAGTATCCCTTGTATATAGTAAGGAGAAGTATCCCTAGTATATAGTAAGGAGAAGTATCCCTTGTATATAGTAAGGAGAAGTATCCCTTGTATATAGTAAGGAGAAGTATCCCTTGTATATAGTAAGGAGAAGTATCCCTTATGTATATAGTAAGGAGAAGTATCCCTTGTATATAGTAAGGAGACGTATCCCTTATGTATATTGTAAGGAGACGTATCCCTTATGTATATAGTAAGGAGAAGTATCCCTTGTATATAGTAAGGAGACGTATCCGTTATGTATATTGTAAGGAGACGTATCCCTTATGTGTATAGTAAGGAGAAGTATCCCTTGTATATAGTAAGGAGAAGTATCCCTTGTATATAGTAAGGAGACTTATCCCTTATGTATATAGTAAGGAGAAGTATCCCTTATGTATATAGTAAGGAGAAGTATCCCTTATGTATATAGTAAGGAGAAGTATCCCTTGTATATAGTAAGTAAAAGTATCCCTTGTGTATAGTAAGGAGAAGTATCCCTTATCTATATAGTAAGGAGAAGTATCCTTTGTGTATAGTAAGGAGAAGTATCCCTTATGTATATAGTAAGGAGAAGTATCCCTTATGTATAGTAAGGAGAAGTATCCCTTGTGTATAGTAAGGAGAAGTATCCCTTATGTATATAGTAAGGAGAAGTATCCCTTATGTATAGTAAGGAGAAGTATCCCTTATGTATATAGTAAGGAGAAGTATCCCTTATGTATAGTAAGGAGAAGTATCCCTTATGTATAGTAAGGAGAAGTATCCCTTATGTATATAGTAAGGAGAAGTATCCCTTATGTATAGTAAGGAGAAGTATCCCTTATGTATAGTAAGGAGAAGTATCCCTTATGTATAGTAAGGAGAAGTATCCCTTATGTATAGTAAGGAGAAGTATCCCTTATGTATATAGTAAGGAGAAGTATCCCTTATGTATAGTAAGGAGAAGTATCCCTTATGTATAGTAAGGAGAAGTATCCCTTATGTATATAGTAAGGAGAAGTATCCCTTATGTATATAGTAAGGAGACATATCCCTTGTGTATAGTAAGGAGAAGTATTCCTCGGCCCCCCTGCATACATACAGTTATTTGAAGTCTATAAATGTGTAGGAATCCTTTCCTTCCTCGTTGGACAGACACATGTCTCTTCTCCCAATTGCTTCCTGCGCCCCCCCCCCCCCCTTTCCTCTCCCTCTCAGGGGTCTCAGGAGTTCCCCCTCCAGCTGCCGGCGCCTCTCAGACTCTGAAATGACATAGAAGTGAGGTGTGATGGGTGCTGTACGTGATGTGGGGTGGGGGGGGGAGTGATGAGCTGGGTGTCAGGGGAAAGGGCAGGGTCGGGGGGCACTAGCTATAAAGCCCAGGGTGGGAGATGCTGCTACAGGCACTGAGAGACAGACACACAGAGAGACAGACACACACACAGACAGACACACAGAGAGACAGACACACAGAGAGACACACAGAGAGATGCTGAAGATGGAACTACAGAGATGCTCAGTCCCTGTCCTACTACTACTTCTGGCTCTGGGTGAGTAAATTCATCTTTATAAATATATATATATATGTGTGTATATGTGTGTATATATTAGAGTTGTTGGTATAAACTATATAAAAGCAGAACGTGTCAATTCATGTTTATTACACTGTAGATGTAACTAATTTATAACTGAGCTATTTTTTATGGTGTGGTAGTCAAGTGCCTGTGCCCATAGCAACCAACTCAACAACTGGAATTAACGTTATCATTCCTAGTAGAGTTCCCAAAACTAATATCTGGTTGTTGTGGGCATTTGCACTGTTACAATTTAACAGAAATTATCCTTATTAAATATCACTGTCTAAATAGCAAAAGTTGGTTCTAGGGCGAACTTTCCCTTTAACGTTTATTGCCTATAAGTGATATTCTGACATCATTTATTTTTATGTTTTTGAATGATTAGATTTTTTTATTTAGCCTCTGGGTGCCAGTGCGAGTGACTCCAGACAACTGAAAAGCTATTTACTGCTGTTTATTTTTATTCTAAAGCTGCTGCTTAGACCCTCTTCTATCTGTCTTCCAGTTTGTCATTTAAACATTCAATCCACTACTGGGTTGTTAGGTTACATAGAACCATAGCAACTACACAACACCACATTTTATACTGGAAAGCTACAGACCAAACAGATACATCATACAAAAACACATAACTATAAACCCAGTGAGAATGAGGGATGAATGGATATTGGGGTGTTGTATCAGGAGTCAGAACCAGCAGTGCAGAGAAGGGAAAGGGACAGACACAGTGACAGTTACACATAACTATAAACCCAGTGAGAATGAGGAATGAATGGATATTGGGGAGTTGTATCAGGAGTCAGAACCAGCAGTGCAGAGAAGGGAAAGGGACAGACACAGTGACAGTTACACATAACTATAAACCCAGTGAGAATGAGGAATGAATGGATATTGGGGAGTTGTATCAGGAGTCAGAACCAGCAGTGCAGGGAAGGGAAAGGGACAGACACAGTGACAGTTACACATAACTATAAACCCAGTGAGAATGAGGAATGAATGGATATTGGGGAGTTGTATCAGGAGTCAGAACCAGCAGTGCAGAGAAGGGAAAGGGACAGACACAGTGACAGTTACACATAACTATAAACCCAGTGAGAATGAGGAATGAATGGATATTGGGGAGTTGTATCAGGAGTCAGAACCAGCAGTGCAGGGAAGGGAAAGGGACAGACACAGTGACAGTTACACATAACTATAAACCCAGTGAGAATGAGGGATGAATGGATATTGGGGAGTTGTATCAGGAGTCAGAACCAGCAGTGCAGAGAAGGGAAAGGGACAGACACAGTGACAGTTACACATAACTATAAACCCAGTGAGAATGAGGAATGAATGGATATTGGGGAGTTGTATCAGGAGTCAGAACCAGCAGTGCAGGGAAGGGAAAGGGACAGACACAGTGACAGTGACAGTCGGATGTTGGGAAGTTGCTCACAATAATATTGTCTCTCCCATACAGTTCGGTGCAGCACGCAGAGTAAAATCCAAATCGTTCCGTCACGAGGGCAGATATACTTGGGAGAAAGCCAGACTTTCCTGTGCAAAGGTGGGTGCCACTGTAACCATGGATACGCTGAATTTATTGAAACCAAATGGGTCGGAGTTTGCCAAAATGAAAAAATAAATAACTAAAGGGGAGTTTATACCTACTATATATACAGTATTATTATAAAACAATATCAGCGCTTTATGTATCTGCTACACTCATTCCCACCCCCTATAATTAGCTGAGGTCATTTAACTAAAGAAAATGAGCTCTGCATAAACAACCCCTTGCTGTTGTGACTCTTTTGGACAGTTCTTGGGGCTGTTTATTTAGATAAAGCAGGGTTTTACATATGAGCTTGTTTTCATGCCGACAGCCAACGGCGAGGGCACCATGAAGTGGCTGAGCCAGAGTGATGAAGAGATAGAGTCCGAGGAAGGACGATATGAGACAAAAGTGATAGACGAGAGCACCCTCAGCATCGCGGTCACTGCCGACACCCCGGAGCAGAAAGTCATCCGGTGCCACATGGAATTCGACTCTGGCGAGACGGAGGAGACAAAAATCGTCTTGACAATCATTGGTGAGACATTATTGATGTAGAGAGTACTATTCTGAGAGAATTTGCAATTGGTCTTAGTTTTTTATTATTTGTAGTTTTTTAATTATTTCAATTTTTGTTCAGTAGCTCTCCAGTTTGGAGTTTCAGCAGCTATCTGGTTGCTAGGCACCAAATTACCTTAGCAACCAGGGAGTGGTTTGAATGAGAGACAGGTATATGAATAGGGGAGGGGCTGAATAGAAAAATAGGAAAAAAAAGGCAACAATAACAATCAAACTGGAGCCTCACAGAGCAATAGGGTTTGGCTGCCGGGGTCAGTGACCCCCATTTGAAAGCTGCAAAGAGTTAAAAGAAAAATGATAATAATTAAAAAAACTATAAGAAATAAATAATAAAGACCAATTGAAAAGTTGCTTAGAATTGGACATTCATACTAAAAGTTACACACACCTGAAAGTCTACTCTATAGGGTTCCTGTTGCCAAACGTTCTCATTTTGTATTGTTGTTTGTTTCTGTGTTCCCTGCAGAAAAGCCACAATTTGTAGGTGACCTGGAGAAGCAGAAAACATTTTCAACCGGTTCCTCAGTCCAGATTCCATGTCAGGCAAAGGGAATTCCCCCTCCCAAAATCTCCTGGATTCGTAATGGTGCAGATGTGTCAGGTTCCCAAGGTGAGAATCCGAATCCTGAACCTGCTGTTCCAGGCTATCCTGAGTCCTAGGCTCTCCCTACTATCCCCCCACTGCTACTATAGGCACCATCTCTCCCTACTATACCTGCTATCCCACAGCCCCAGTCCCTTCCCAGAGGCTATTATCCCCCCACTGCTACTATAGGCACCATCTCTCCCTACTATACCTGCTATCCCACAGCCCCGGTCCCTTC
Source organism: Xenopus tropicalis (assembly GCF_000004195.4). Classification (NCBI taxonomy): domain Eukaryota; kingdom Metazoa; phylum Chordata; class Amphibia; order Anura; family Pipidae; genus Xenopus; species Xenopus tropicalis. The sequence goes on along the minus strand of NC_030683.2, from coordinate 129,129,276 downwards.
CCAGAGGCTATTATCCCCCCACTGCTACTATAGGCACCATCTCTCCCTACTATACCTGCTATCCCACAGCCCCAGTCCCTTCCCAGAGGCTATTATCCCCCCACTGCTACTATAGGCACCATCTCTCCCTACTATACCTGCTATCCCACAGCCCCAGTCCCTTCCCAGAGGCTATTATCCCCCCACTGCTACTATAGGCACCATCTCTCCCTACTATACCTGCTATCCCACAGCCCCAGTCCCTTCCCAGAGGCTATTATCCCCCCACTGCTACTATAGGCACCATCTCTCCCTACTATAGCTGCTATCCACAGCCCCAGTCCCTTCCCAGAGGCTATTATCCCCCCACTGCTACTATAGGCACCATCTCTCCCTACTATAGCTGCTATCCCACAGCCCCAGTCCCTTCCCAGAGGCTATTATCCCCCCACTGCTACTATAGGCACCATCTCTCCCTACTATAGCTGCTATCCCACAGCCCCAGTCCCTTCCCAGAGGCTATTATCCCCCCACTGCTACTATAGGCACCATCTCTCCCTACTATACCTGCTATCCCCCAGCCCCAGTCCCTTCCCAGAGGCTATTATCCCCCCACTGCTACTATAGGCACCATCTCTCCCTACTATACCTGCTATCCCACAGCCCCAGTCCCTTCCCAGAGGCTATTATCCCCCCACTGCTACTATAGGCACCATCTCTCCCTACTATACCTGCTATCCCACAGCCCCAGTCCCTTCCCAGAGGCTATTATCCCCCCACTGCTACTATAGGCACCATCTCTCCCTACTATACCTGCTATCCCACAGCCCCAGTCCCTTCCCAGAGGCTATTATCCCCACTGCTACTATAGGCACCATCTCTCCCTACTATACCTGCTATCCCACAGCCCCAGTCCCTTCCCAGAGGCTATTATCCCCCCACTGCTACTATAGGCACTATCTCTCCCTACTATACCTGCTATCCCACAGCCCCAGTCCCTTCCCAGAGGCTATTATCCCCCCACTGCTACTATAGGCACCATCTCTCCCTACTATACCTGCTATCCCACAGCCCCAGTCCCTTCCCAGAGGCTATTATCCCCCCACTGCTACTATAGGCACCATCTCTCCCTACTATACCCAGTACTCTCATACAGATTTGCTTCCCTTCCCAGGACGTGTCTCTATCAGCGCCGATGGGACGTTACACATAGACAATATTGGGCTGCCAGATGCCGGGATATACACCTGCCGTGCGTGGATCGCAGAACGCAGAGAGGAGGCTCGCAGGGACGTCTCAGTCATAGTGAATGGTAAGAGTGTAAGGCATTGTGCCATACTACAGTATTACTGGGTGAAAACCAGTTGTTCACCATGTCATAGAATGCACTATTCCTAGCAACGTTGCAATTGGTCTTTATATTTTATTTTTTTTTACACATCTACAGCTCTCAAATGGGGGTCACTGACCCCAACAGCCAACCACTATTGCTCAGTGCACTTACAAGTGTATTACTATTGTTACTTTTTCATGCGTATTACGACCCTCTGCTATTCACATTCCAGTCTCTCATTCAAACCACTGCCTGGTTGCTAAGGCAAACAAGACCCTAGCAACCAGGTAGCTGCTGAAATGCCAAACTGAAGCTGCTGAAGAATTAGGTAGATCACTGAAAAGCCACAAATCATAAAAAATGAAGACCAATTGCAAATTGGCTCAGAATATTACTAATATTAATAATAATTAATAAATTCCCCCCTTTAGTTTACAAATCCTCAATCAAAATGCCTTGGCCTGTTCATTGGACATCTTGATAAAGAGTAAGCTCTTATGCTCCGTCCATCATTTCCTTGAACATACTATAGACATAAATACCTAAAACCATTCCAATCAATGGGGGGAAAGTTTCCAAAAAAGTTCAGGGGGGGGGAGGTGCAAGTGAGGGGAGTGGTGTAGGTGGACCAAGGGGTGTGGCCAAAGTTTTTGACTTGAAAATATTGGTTGCTATGCAAACAAAGTGTAACAACACAGTTTCTGGGGGGTTTAAACTAATATTTGTCATATTTTCTGGTTATCCCAGCTCCTCCAACTGTCGGCTTCCAGAATTCTGCTTTAGACGCCAACGCAAAATCTGACGCCAACCTGACCTGCTTTGTGACTGGACATCCCCAGCCAAAAGTCACCTGGACAAGGTATGAGAAGATTACTCTGATTGGTCACTAATGAACCAATAGGAATTTGCCCCATCTATGAGTTTCTGCCTGCCAGCTTTTAGTATGTTACAGAATGACCAGTTCTGAGCAACTTTTCAATTGGTCTTCATTATTTATTTCTTATATTTTTTTAAATAATTTGCTTCAAACTCTTTATAGCTTTTAACTGGGGGGTCACTGACCCCGGCAGCCAAAACCTATTGCTCTGTGAGGCTCCAGTTTTATTGTTATTGTTACTTTTTATAACATAATTTTCAGTTCAGGCCTCTCCTATTCATGTATCAGTCTCTCATTCAAGCTACTCCTTGGTTGCTAAGGTAATTTGGACCCTAGCAACCAGATACTGGAGAGCTGCTGAACAAAAACTGAAACTGAAAGGTGAACTATCCCTTTAAAGACAGAGATTGGACCAAGGGGGGTTCACTTCAAGACCAAGGCTATAGGGGGTCAAGTCCCAGAGACAGGGTTGAAAAACTAAATTTTCACATGTTTTTTGCCGTTATCTTTCAGAGGGTCGGAGCCTGTGACCAGTGATGGGCAGAAATACGTCCTCAGCGCCAATGGGCAGGAGCTGGCAATCCTACAGCTGGATGAGGCCGATAGCGGGGAATATACCTGCAGTGCCGGAAACGTATTTGGGCACAGCAACGCCACTTTGGTTCTGCGAGTGACTGGTAGGTGCCGACTGCCTCATCTACTTACCCTTTATTTGGTTTGGATATTATGCCTGTAATTTGTACTGTTCTCCAGAGAAATAGTGACTGTCTGTGGCACCTTACAGCCCCCCTGGCATTCCCAGTACCCAGAGGCACAAACAGCCCCCCCCCAGCCCAATAAATAGTGACTGTCTGTGGCACCTTACAGCCCCCCTGGCATTCCCAGTACCCAGAGGCACAAACAGCCCCCCCAGCCCAATAAATAGTGACTGTCTGTGGCACCTTACAGCCCCCCTGGCATTCCCAGTACCCAGAGGCACAAACAGCCCCCCAGCCCAATAAATAGTGAGTGTCTGTGGCACCTTACAGCCCCCCTGGCATTCCCAGTACCCAGAGGCACAAACAGCCCCCCCAGCCCAATAAATAGTGACTGTCTGTGGCACCTTACAGCCCCCCTGGCATTCCCAGTACCCAGAGGCACAAACAGCCCCCCCAGCCCAATAAATAGTGACTGTCTGTGGCACCTTACAGCCCCCCTGGCATTCCCAGTACCCAGAGGCACAAACAGCCCCCCCAGCCCAATAAATAGTGACTGTCTGTGGCACCTTACAGCCCCCCTGGCATTCCCAGTACCCAGAGGCACAAACAGCCCCCCAGCCCAATAAATAGTGACTGTCTGTGGCACCTTACAGCCCCCCTGGCATTCCCAGTACCCAGAGGCACAAACAGCCCCCCCCAGCCCAATAAATAGTGACTGTCTGTGGCACCTTACAGCCCCCCTGGCATTCCCAGTACCCAGAGGCACAAACAGCCCCCCCAGCCCAATAAATAGTCTGTGGCACCTTACAGCCCCCCTGGCATTCCCAGTACCCAGAGGCACAAACAGCCCCCCCCCCAGCCCAATAAATAGTGACTGTCTGTGGCACCTTACAGCCCCCCTGGCATTCCCAGTACCCAGAGGCACAAACAGCCCCCCCCCCAGCCCAATAAATAGTGACTGTCTGTGGCACCTTACAGCCCCCCTGGCATTCCAGTACCCAGAGGCACAAACAGCCCCCCCCCAGCCCAATAAATAGTGACTGTCTGTGGCACCTTACAGCCCCCCTGGCATTCCCAGTACCCAGAGGCACAAACAGCCCCCCCAGCCCAATAAATAGTCTGTGGCACCTTACAGCCCCCCTGGCATTCCCAGTACCCAGAGGCACAAACAGCCCCCCAGCCCAATAAATAGTGACTGTCTGTGGCACCTTACAGCCCCCCTGGCATTCCCAGTACCCAGAGGCACAAACAGCCCCCCCAGCCCAATAAATAGTGACTGTCTGTGGCACCTTACAGCCCCCCCGGCATTCCCAGTACCCAGAGGCACAAACAGCCCCCCCCCCAGCCCAATAAACAGTGATATATGCTGACACCCAGCCGCAATACAGTTCTTCTCTTTCTGCATGAGTTGAAATCCCGTCAGTCCGTGTCTCTATAACTTGGGGTTCTCTCTGCAGACCCCGAGGCGCAGACCCTGGGAAGAGGGGTGCTCATTGGGATTGTGTTGCTGCTCATCTTGGTGCTACTTCTCGCCGTCGACTTAACCTGCTATCGAACGAAGCGCAAAGGTTTCCTCATGTTCCTGTCCAACAAGGTGCTAAGAAACCGAATCCCACAGGTCAAGCTGCAGGAGTATGAAACGTAAGTAGAACCGCTCCGGTAGAACCGCTCCAGGTCTTCTGATAGGTCATGGAAAAGCATCATCTGATTGGCTGCCATGGGTTCCAGGGCTGGGGCCCTGTTTGTGCATGATCTTATACTTTGTTATAGAATGACCTATTCCTAGCAACTTTGCAATTGGTCTTCATTATTTATTTTTTTTAGTTTTCAAACTATTTGCCTTCTGCTTCTACATTTTTCAAATGGGGGTCACCGACCCCAACAGACAAAAATGTATTACTATTGTTAATTGTTATTACTTATCTTACTATTCATCCCCTCTCCTATTCATATTTCAGTCTTTCATTTAACCCACTGCCTGGTTGCTAAGGTAAACAAGACCCTAGCAACCAGATAGCTACTGAAATTCCAAACTGGAGAGCTGCTGAACAAAAAGTAAAATAACTGAAAAACCAATTGCAAATTATCTCAGAATATTAACGTCTACATCATATTAAAAGTTTGTTTAAATTTGGTTTTCTTTTTTTATAGTTTTTGAATTATTTGCCTTCATCTTCTAACTCTTTGCAGCTTCCAAATGGGGGTCACTGACCCCGGCAGCCAAACCCTATTGCTCCGTGAGGCTCCAGTTTTATTGTTATTGTTACTTTTTATTCCTTATCTTTCTATTCAGCCCCTCCCCTATTCATATACCAGCCTCTCATTCAAACCACTCCCTGGTTGCTAAGGTAATTTGGACCCTAGCAACTCTTTGCAGCTCTCAAATGGGGGTCACTGACCCCGGCAGCCAAACCCTATTGCTCTGTGAGGCTCCAGTTTTATTGTTATTGTTACTTTTTATTCCTTATCTTTCTATTCAGCCCCTCTCCTATTCATATTCCCATCTCTCGTTTAAACCACTGCCTGGTTGCTAGGGTAAACAAGACCCTAGCAACCAGATAGCTACTAAAATTCCAAGAGGCTCCAGTTTTATTATTATTACTTTGTATTCCTTATCTTTCTATGCAGGCCCTCTCCTATTCATATTCCCATTTAAACCACTGCCTGGTTGCTAGGGTAAACAAGACCCTAGCAACCAGATTGCTGCTCAAATACCAAATGGAGAGCTGCTGAACAAAAAGCTAAATAACTGAAAACCCATACCAAATAAAAAATGAAGACCAATTGCAAATTGTCTACACCATATTAAAAATGTGTTTAAAGGTCAACTAACCCTGTAATTGTCTTTTTCTTTTGTTTTTTTTTACTACAGGAAGGGATCAGCTGAGAAGACCCACGTGGTGAAAATCTTAGACGCCTGATCCAATCAGACCAAACAAGAAAGACGTTGTAGCCAATGGAAAAGGGTGTAAAGATAATGAGAAGATCCCTACACAGACTCTGCCAGGCCCCCGGGCATCCTCCGCGTGGTTAAATAGTTCCTAAATCACAGTATTTGTTCTTATTGTGAAGATATATAAGAAGGTTTTATCATGTATTTATTATCCATAAAAATGAATAGAAAAAAAATATGAGGCTATAGCATTGCAGCCAAAGAAAACTCCTCCTCCTCTTACTTTTGAGGCGGAGCTTCCACATTGCTTGCTGCACCATAAAGTACACGGGGGGGATAAATCCTTATACTGAGGCCCATAGAGGATGAAGCCAACAATATGGCATCCCTTACCCAGTTTTCATTGATATTTATTGATATTTAATAAATGAGCTACCCCCGATAATGTGCATACCCTGTATATTAACAATGATCACATGTTCAACAAAGGCAAAATCAAACCCCTCCCAGCTCTGGCTTGAGATTTACCATTGCCCAGAGGTAGGGTGGGCACATGAGAGATTGGGGGGGCTAATGCCCTTTGAAGGCTATTGGGGGCCACTGACGTCCAGTTCAACAAGACAAAGCTGTACAGGGCTAAAGAACATGTAGGAAGTTATCGGGATCTTTGCTGGTTGGATTAAGACAAAATAGGAGGGTCCTGGGCATGGTACATACATGGGGGATATGTTAATAAAAGGCACTACATTTGCCCAGGAGCAGTAACCCATAGCGACCAATCAGCAGGTACCGTTTACTGGTCACCTCTTATTGGTTGCTATGGGTTACTGCTCCTGGGCAAACTTAGTGCCTATTATTACATATGGGGGAAAGGTGCCAATAACAAAACAAGATGAAAGAAACTAGGACTCAATGGAGGCAGTTGGGCAAGGTGGGGGCAGTAAAGCAAGATGGACAGGAGGGCAAGATGGAGGCACTGTGGGACAGTCACGCTTTCTGTCAGTCCTTCCCAACCCGTGGCCGTTTAGTTGTTGTTGAACTATAGTTGAAAGGCCAGAGCTCAGAATCTGTACAGGGCTCTCCCACCTTTAAAGATTACCGTCTAACTGCATCTCCCAGCCTTGAAGGCCCCCCCCCCCTAGAAAAGTGGGGGGTCCTAAACAGGATATATGTATGTAACCTGGCCAAAGGGGATCATTCATACTTGGCCACATGTAAGCAGTCTAATGGGTATGTCCTCAACCTATGATTGTACAGATAAGTTATCATGTGACCTACACGCATGTACATTCCTCTGTGCTTGTTGTATATGTTAATAATGTACATAGAACAATTCAATAAAAACGTGTGTTTTGGCAGCTTCTATGTGTGGAAGTGGCTCGTTATATTACTCTCATCTATCCTTCCTAATGGCAGAAATAATAAAACATTTATAGAGGAAACCTCCTCTTTCTAGGAAACAGCATTACAGCTTTGCTTTATGGTTGACACCGATGGATTTGCTAGGAAAACTTAGAACCTGCATTGTTGGGTTCCACATACCCCCCTGCATATAATGGCAGAAATCTGGTGGCTCTCTCACTCAGGGCTCAAAAATGTCCGACAATGAATATCGATCCCAGCACCAAATCCTTAGTCTCAGTGTCGGTCACACAAGTCACTTTCAGGCCCAGTGACAAAGAGCCCGGTGAGAAAAGGGAATCATTTAACCATGAAATAAACCCAATAGGGCTGTTCTGCCCCAATAAGGGGTAATTATATCTTAGTTGGGATCAAGTACAGGTACTGTTTTATTATTACAGAGAAAAGGGAATCATTTAACCATGAAATAAACCCAATAGGGCTGTTCTGCCCCCAATAAGGGGTAATTATATCTTAGTTGGGATCAAGTACAGGTACTGTTTTATTATTACAGAGAAAAGGGAATCATTTAACCATGAAATAAACCCAATAGGGCTGTTCTGCCCCAATAAGGGGTAATTATATCTTAGTTGGGATCAAGTACAGGTACTGTTTTATTATTACAGAGAAAAGGGAATCATTTAACCATGAAATAAACCCAATAGGGCTGTTCTGCCCCAATAAGGGGTAATTATATCTTAGTTGGGATCAAGTACAGGTACTGTTTTATTATTACAGAGAATCCTATTGGTTGTGTGTCATGCATATTATTATGATATTATTATACACGGGACAAAATAATATTATAAGACAGCTGCTGGCCTACTGAGTGCAGAAAGGGCACGGCCTCTGTGGCCGCAAAATGTCATCAATGGGCGGAGCCTGCTAGTGCCACCATAAGGGCCCCTCAGGGTCGGACTGGGTCGCCGGAACAATACCCGGTGGGCCCCAGTGGCCCAGACCCAACCCTATTGCTGCTTCCTCTGGCCTCCGATGTCCTCCCCTGACGCGTTTCACATACATGTTCAGGGGAGGAAATCGGACAGGGGCCCCTGCGGGGGGGTTTAGGGGTGTGCAGCAGGGGCCCCTGCAGGGGACGTGGATGGGAGGAGGCACCTTAGGTGGTGCGGGGCCCCTGCCCACCATTTTCCTTTTTTCACCCATTAGGGCCCTAGCCAAAAATGTGCCTTTTTTTAACATTAATGCCTCTGAGTGGCCCTGTATCCAGCATGAAGGAATAACAGCCACCCTTGTTATTATCACTTTTAGGTCTCGGTCAAACATTATATTTAATAATTAGACTCTGCATTTATTTATATCACCGAATGGGAACTCGTAGCTGCACCGCGGGAAGCCGACAGATCACCAAATGAGTTTCGTACGCCAAGAAAGTTATTTTGGAGCACTGAAAGCTCTGTGGTTACAAACTATTCATCGGCTGCTTCCCTTTATCAAAATGGCATTTTATGTAACACGATACGGGAATCAAAAATATTTGAGTTTGTTTCTCTTCCCTGCAGTTGTGGATGTGACTCCTGAAACAATAGTGAAAGTCAGATGTCAGACTGGCCCGGTTCTGTTGGGCCCCACCGGCCTGAGCACACTGGCAGCATGGTGGAGCGCTAGGGGGCCACAATAAATTGCGTGATATGTAACTGAACTGGCGTCAGTATTTATGGGGCGGCCCCTTAGCTGGGGGGGGGGGGGGTTAGGTTGGACCTTTGGCGGGGTTGGGATCAAGTACAGGTACTGTTTTATTATTACAGAGAAAAGGGAATCATTTAACCATTAAATAAACCCAATAGGGCTGTTCTGCCCCCAATAAGGGGTAATTATATCTTAGTTGGGATCAAGTACAGGTACTGTTTTATTATTACAGAGAAAAGGGAATCATTTAACCATTAAATAAACCCAATAGGGCAAGTTTGAACTGAAGAAGCCACTTGGATGAGTGGTGAAACGTTTTCAAGAAAAACTCAGAAAAGTCCAGTTGTTTTAGACTTAATTCTACTAGATACTGTTAACCATTAAATAAACCCAATAGGGCTGTTCTGCCCCCAATAAGGGGTAATTATATCTTAGTTGGGATCAAGTACAGGTACTGTTTTATTATTACAGAGAAAAGGGAATCATTTAACCATGAAATAAACCCAATAGGGCCGTTCTGCCCCAATAAGGGGTAATTATATCTTAGTTGGGATCAAGTACAGGTACTGTTTTATTATTACAGAGAAAAGGGAATCATTTAACCATGAAATAAACCCAATAGGGCTGTTCTGCCCCAATAAGGGGTAATTATATCTTAGTTGGGATCAAGTACAGGTACTGTTTTATTATTACAGAGAAAAGGGAATCATTTAACCATGAAATAAACCCAATAGGGCTGTTCTGCCCCAATAAGGGGTAATTATATCTTAGTTGGGATCAAGTACAGGTACTGTTTTATTATTACAGAGAAAAGGGAATCATTTAACCATTAAATAAACCCAATAGGGCTGTTCTGCCCCAATAAGGGGTAATTATATCTTAGTTGGGATCAAGTACAGGTACTGTTTTATTATTACTGAGAAAAGGGAATCATTTAACCATTAAATAAACCCAATAGGGCTGTTCTGCCCCAATAAGGGGTAATTATATCTTAGTTGGGATCAAGTACAGGTACTGTTTTAATATTACAGAGAAAAGGGAATCATTTAACCATGAAATAAACCCAATAGGGCTGTTCTGCCCCCAATAAGGGGTAATTATATCTTACTTGGGATCAAGTACAGGTACTGTCTCAGTTTTAGCAAAGAAATTCGCTGTATGGAGAGAAAGAAAAGATTGTGAGCTCTTGTGAGTCAGGCCCATTCAGATCAGTATATATTGGGGTACCCTGTGCTACTGAATGCATCCCATAAATAATCAGCAGGGGCTTTTACAGAATATATTTTTATAGAGACCTACAGTGTCTAGGGGTATAGTTTCCCTTTAACAGAGCCAGTATGAGTGAGGGCGGAGCTTCCCAGACACGCCTCCCTGCCACTTTCACTTTCAGCAGCGAAGGGGCACGGAAATGCTGCACAGATTCCACAAGGGAGAGGAATTTGCTGCCTTTTCGAACATTTCCGTTTAACAAACCGATTATCTAGAATCCGACGGGCTCCCTCTCCCTATGTTGTTGTGACTCTGGAAAGTGACAGTCAGTGTTCTGGAATGTGACAGGTGTGTCGCCTCTACCTGTTGGGGCAGTTGCAAAGCAGGAAGGAAGGATGCCGGGAGTTGCAGAGGGCCTAAGGTTGGTATTTTTTGGGTCATATTATTGGGGTGTAAGATTTAATAACCCCCCCAAAGCCTTTGTGAGAGGCTGTGTGTCAGACTGGCGCATGTGTTCCACTTCCTCTAACCCAGATATGGAGAAAGGAAGGAGAAAACAGAAAACACATTAAAGGGCAAGGGCACTACCTGGCACGTAGTACTTGTGGCGTCGGTACGATGCCGTAATGGCACAGACGGGGGGGGGGAAACTGATTTAGCAAATTGTGAATTTATATTCGCACATAATAAATGCGCACAGAGGGCGTGTTTATGCAAATCGCAATCTCATTGGATGTCTCAATAGATGTCTGATTTGGCTAAAATCCGGGCAGCCATTGGGCAGGGGGACAGCAGTCCTGGGCCTGGTGGGTTTAGAGCAGGGGTGGCCAAGACGGGGATCACAGTCCACCAGTCGATCCCCCGTGGATTTCTGTTGGGCCGCGATGAAGGCGGGGGATGCGGAAGTGCAGGGTGAATGAGAACGTACGCTGCATCTTGGGGGAGGAGTCATCGGTCGATCGCCGATGGAAAAAGTCTGGCCAACCCCGATTTAGGGTCTTAAGTGGGCACACTTGGACTAGCCAGACCCCCATTAGCCATTATGCACCGGTCATAGCCTTCAAATATATTGGTAGCCTGCTGATGAATCCTATTGGTTGTGTGTCATGCATATTATTATGATATTATTATACACGGGACAAAATAATATTATAAGACAGCTGCTGGCCTACTGAGTGCAGAAAGGGCACGGCCTCTGTGGCCGCAAAATGTCATCAATGGGCGGAGCCTGCTAGTGCCACCACTGAACACTATTGTGTTTTTCTTAACCATAAGGGCCCCTCAGGGTCGGACTGGGTCGCCGGGACAATACCCGGTGGGCCCCAGTGGCCCAGACCCAACCCTACTGCTGCTTCCTCTGGCCTCCAATGTCCTTCCCTGACGCGTTTCACATACGTGTTCAGGGGAGGACATCGGACAGGGGCCCCTGCGGTAGGGTTTAGGGGTGTGCAGCAGGGGCCCCTGCAGGGGACGTGGCCCGGGGAAGGCACCTTGGGGGTGCCCCTGCACCCCCCAGTCCGACCCTGGGGCCCCTGCCCACCATTTTCCTTTCCACCCATTAGGGCCCTAGCCAAAAATGTGCCTTTTTTTTTAACCAATAATGCCTCCGAGTGGCCCTGTATCCAGCATGAAGGAATAACAGCCACCCTTGTTATTATCAGTTTTAGGTCTCGGTCAAACATTATATTTAATAATTAGACTCTGCATTTATTTATATCACCGAATGGGAACTCGTAGCTGCACCGCGGGAAGCCGACAGATCACCAAATGAGTTTCGTAAGCCAAGAAAGTTATTTTGGAGCACTGAAAGCTCTGTGGTTACAAACTATTCATCGGCTGCTTCCCTTTATCAAAGTGGCATTTTATGTAACGTTACACGATACGGGAATCAAAAATATTTGAGTTTGTTTCTCTTCCCTGCAGTTGTGGATGTGACTCCTCAATAGTGAAAGTCAGATGTCAGACTGGCCCGGTTCTGTTGGGCCCCACCGGCCTGAGCACACTGGCAGCATGGTGGAGCGCTAGGGGGCCACAATGCATTGCGTGATATTTAACTGAACTGGCGTCAGTATTTATGGGGCGGCCCCTTAGCTGGGGGGGGGGGGCAGGGTCAAGTACAGGTACTGTTTTATTATTACAGAGAAAAGGGAATCATTTAACTGTAACCCTTTCTTGGCACATTCACTTATATATGGGCTGTATTTTCAGGAGATGTGTGTTCTTCAAAGAATATTGATACTGGGAACTGGGAACAGCGCAGTGCCGCCACCTAGTGGACACTGAGGAACACACCTCTAGGGGATTTCCACTAGGAATAATCACACATGGTTTGCAGCAATATTAAACTTTATATAACTTTTGGACATAAACAGTAGAACAGCTTTTGGGTGACTGATAATCCTTTCCTGAGGAAACTTGGGAGGGCTATCCACACTGGCACAGTCTCTGTACTTGCCCAGCCCACTTTAGATCCGGATAGACCCCCAACCCTTAAACCAGTTCAGTCCCTTCCCCAAGAGCTCTTTAGTCCCCCCAGGTAGCGCTACCTGCCCCAGAGTACCTTCCCTGTTGAAAGGGGTGGCTGCTCCCACGTAGCAGGCAATTGCAATACCTGTTCCTCCAGGGGACACACACACAGAGTACCACAGAGGACTTTATATTCCCTGGCAGTCCAGCAGACTTTTATCCTTTCCAGTCTGAACACACACTGTTTGTGCTAACTGCTCACTCTGTCTCTAACTCTGAACTGGCAAACAACAGCAGGGGCTCCCTTTATAAGCTGCTGGGCCCGCCCCTAGATTTTTGGCTCCAAAGCTTAGGCACACCTCTCCCAGACGTGCACTGGGGCAGCCAGCCAACCGGATCCCTCCCCAGGCTGTAGCTAGGCTGGATGATGTCACAGACTGAGAAACAGGGGACAGGATTCTCTGATCCCCTACATTCTCCCCTTGGAAAAACCGGTAACGGCCTCGCTTGCCGTACCTCCTTACACTCAGAAACAGTACAACACTCCACAGGGTTCTCCACAGCAGTCTCCCTTTGACTCAACCCCTCATCTCCTTCAGGGGAGTCACTTTCAGATATGGAAGGCTCATAGTAGGACTTCTGTACTGTTGGGCCTTTGTAAGTCTTACAGTTCCGGGCCTGATGACCCATCACATGGCACTTGTAACATTTCCCTGGAAGTCTCTTACGCCGCCGGCGTACTTTACACAGTGCAGACTGGACCTGAACCTCATCAGGAACAGGGCAGTTTGGCTGTATGTGGCCTATCCTGCCACACCGGTAGCACGTTGGAGGTTTCCTCGTCTCAGTTGGGGTTTTGGCTCTCTCAGACAGTTGAGCTTTAAACGCTTCCAACTCTTTGCGAAGTCTCTTATTTTCCTCCAGCAGCTTTGCATCAGCAGGGGACTTCTCTGCATGCCCTAGGGTGGAACTCCTCCTCACCCTCACATAGGCATCAGCCTCCTCCCGCCGAACTCTCTCCATCAGAGCAACATAGCCAGGGGTTAGTGTATCCTGGTAGTAAGCTCTAATTGTCACGGCAACAGGGTCACTATTTAAAGTCCCTCTCCTCATTTGGCGAATCCTCAGGGAATCCATTTCAGAGCTTTGGATTACCCCACGACTCACCAGCAATCTCAGGCCTTGCTCCACCCGCACCAGATAGGCAGACAGGGCTTCCTTCTCTTTCTGGAAGGTAGAGTGGAAGTTGTGGAGCATCTCTGTAGTACTTGCTACAGGGCCAAACGTCACCTCTAGGACTTCTATCAGGTCGCCTGAAGTAGCATCAGGGTGACTAACTAGGTAGGATTTTACCACATCCACAGCAGGGCAGCGAAGGCTCTCAAGGATCTTCCTTCTCATGGTTGCCTCAGGGCCGGTCCAATCTCTCACGGACACCACAGTGGAGTCTCTCCAACTCTCAAATGAGTCCTCACCCGAGGGTACCGGATCTGCACCTGAAAACACTTTAAGTCTTTTAAAATTACCATTCCAGGCCAGCTGAGTCAGTTGGTCAGTCAGTAGTCCCAGCGCACTCACAATATCAGGGGTATCCAGCTGGCCTCCCAAGCTAGGCCGACTCCCCTTGGAGACCACGCTCTCACTGGATGGACATTGCTTTACTTGACTCTGTTCAGCTGGCGAATCAAACAGTCTCTTACTGGGCAGCACACCTCCCGGTGCTGTAACTGCAAACTGGGAAACAAGGGTGTCAACATGGGTAGTTAAATCATCTGCGTCATCAGACAGATCTGGCAGAACAACCCTCCATGGCCCTTCATCTCCCGCATCAATATCAGGGGGAACCCTCTCACGGTCTATCTCTCTGGGGCTGTCTATAAGGACATTCAGCAGAACCCCGGCAGAATCTCGCCGTGACGCAGCCACCCTTGGGCGGAAAAATATGGGCTCCCCATCAAGGATTTCATAAATAGAATCTTCCTTTACTCTTGGCATCATGGGCCCCACAACAGCAACCTTCCGGGGGTTAAGTCCCAAAGCATTGCACCACTGACGAACAGTTTGTGGGGTTTCATGTGCAGCCATGCTTTCATCCAACATTCCCAGCTTCCCAATAGTATCTCAGCAGTGCCTCCAAAATGTAACCCTTTCTTGGCACATTCACTTATATATGGGCTGTATTTTCAGGAGATGTGTGTTCTTCAAAGAATATTGATACTGGGAACTGGGAACAGCGCAGTGCCTCCACCTAGTGGACACTGAGGAACACACCTCTAGGGGATTTCCACTAGGAATAATCACACATGGTTTGCAGCAATATTAAACTTTATATAACTTTTGGACATAAACAGTAGAACAGCTTTTGGGTGACTGATAATCCTTTCCTGAGGAAACTTGGGAGGGCTATCCACACTGGCACAGTCTCTGTACTTGCCCAGCCCACTTTAGATCCGGATAGACCCCCAACCCTTAAATCAGTTCAGTCCCTTCCCCAAGAGCTCTTTAGTCCCCCCAGGTAGCGCTACCTGCCCCAGAGTACCTTCCCTGTTGAAAGGGGTGGCTGCTCCCACGTAGCAGGCAATTGCAATACCTGTTCCTCCAGGGGACACACACACAGAGTACCACAGAGGACTTTATATTCCCTGGCAGCCCAGCAGACTTTTATCCTTTCCAGTCTGAACACACACTGTTTGTGCTAACTGCTCACTCTGTCTCTAACTCTGAACTGGCAAACAACAGCAGGGGCTCCCTTTATAAGCTGCTGGGCCCGCCCCTAGATTTTTGGCTCCAAAGCTTAGGCACACCTCTCCCAGACGTGCACTGGGGCAGCCAGCCAACCGGATCCCTCCCCAGGCTGTAGCTAGGCTGGATGATGTCACAGACTGAGAAACAGGGGACAGGATTCTCTGATCCCCTACATAACCATGAAATTGTAAAAGTACCTGGGCAGCGGGGACGCCCGCCGCTCTCCAGGCGGGGACGCCCGCCTCTCCTTGCGCGCCGATGCGCGCGTCCGGCTCTTCTGGCGAGCGGCGGTGCTCGCTCTCCCTCTTGAGCCGGCGCGACGTATGACGTCATCGCGCAAGGCGCGAAATTCAAATATTTAAAGGCGCCTGCGCATATTTTCGTCGCCCAACTTCGGTTTTGCCTCCTGATTACTGTTTTCTGCTATTCTGATTCTGACTACTGTTTTGACCCCTTTGCCTGACCTTGACCTTGCCTGATTGCTGCCTGAACTGACCCCTTGCCTGTTTTTGACTACGTGTTCCGGATTTCGATATTGTACCTCGCTGCCTGTTCGGTTTTGACCTCGGCCTGCTCCACTTCGTCTCAGCTTCCTAAAACTTTACGTTAAACGCAAGGTTCCCTTGCCTGCCCAGAACATTCGCCCTGATCCTCTCACAACAAGTCCTGGCGGCACCCGAGTAGCGGAGGGCTCCACCCGAAGCGAAAGGTGGTTGTTATAGGCAGAAGAGTGAGCTTTGACCGGGATCTCAGCTTTTGTTCTGGGTTTGGGATACCGAGCGTGACAGTAAGTTGGGCCTGAAAAGAAAATGGATGCTGAAGGGGCCTCTGCTTCGTCCGCTTCTCCAGAGATCATGCTTAAAAACCTCCTCCAGCGTCTCAGGGAGCAAGAGACCAAACAAGACCAAATTGTCCAATGCCTCCAGGGCTTGGCCGTTAGGTTGGATTCTCTCCAACAGCAACCTGCAGCTGATGATCCAGCTCCTACCCCGCTCTCTTTGGGAATTTCCCTTGTAGAGCCTAAGATACCTTTCCCCGAGAAGTTCTCTGGGGATCGGAGTAAATTTTTTGCTTTCAAGGAAGCATGTAAACTCTATCTTAGTTTTTTGCCTCGCTCTTTTCCTACTGAAACAGCGAAGGTTAATTTTGTGATCACTTTACTGTTGGGTGATCCTCAGGTTTGGGCCTTCACTCTGTCCTCATCTGACCCTGCCCGATACTCTCTAGAAGCCTTTTTTAAAGCCATGGCTATTATCTATGACGACCCTGATCGGGCAGCCTCTGCTGACTCTACCATCCGTGCCCTCAAGCAAGGCAGGAGGCTTGTTGAGGAGTATTGTACAGAGTTCCGCCGCTGGGCAGTGGAGACAGGGTGGAATGATTCAGCCCTTCGTAGTCAGTTCCGAACTGGTCTGTCTGATGCCATTAAAGACAGTCTCATTAATTATCCTGCTCCTTCATCCCTTGATGCATTAATGTCCCTATCCATTCAAATAGATAGGAGACTTAGGGAGAGGCGTCAAGAAAGAATGGCCTCTTCCTTAAACCCCTCTTCTTCCCTGGTACCTGAACCTATACGTAACATTGCTACCCCTATGCCAGTAGAGGAGCCTATGCAATTGGGTTCTACTCGTTTATCTTCAGAGGAAAGAACCCGCAGACGCACTAATGGGTTATGCATGTACTGTGGTGAGGGTGGTCATTTCCGCAAAGATTGTCCAAAGAGGCCGGGAAACTGCAAAGCCTAAACAAGTCTGGGGAGTCTTGTTTGGGTAATGCAGTTTCTACTCCCCATTATGTTTCCTCTAAAATCTTCATTCCCGTGCTCCTCGATTGGGAGTACGGTAATGCTAAGATTCCGGCCTTTTTGGATTCTGGAGCGGCCGGGAACTTTTTGGATATTAATTTTGCCCATAAGCTGGGTATTCCTTGTACCACTGTAGTTCCCCCAGTCAGGTTACTGGCTATTGATGGGAATCCGCTAGGGTGTGGGTTTGTGTCTTCCAGATCTCAGAGCCTAGTCATGTCTATCAAAAGTTCTCATAAGGAACAGTTATTTTTCTATCTAATCAATTGTCCTGACACTCCTGTGATTCTAGGTCTCCCATGGTTACAAAAACACAACCCGCAGATTGACTGGGTCTCCGGTAGAATTCAAGGTTGGGGACCACACTGTGTAGTATCTTGTTTAAAAGGGTCTGTTCTCATTGCTACAACCACTTTAAAGGGTCTTCCTTCCCCATATACAGCCTTCGCTGATGTATTCTCTAAGAAAGCGGCTGAGTTACTACCTGCACATAGACCCTATGATTGTGCAATTGAATTAATTCCTGGGGCTGTTCCTCCCAAAGGTAGAACCTATCCACTTTCTCTTCCTGAGACTCAAGCAATGGAAGAATACATTAAAGAGAATTTGGAACGAGGGTTCATTAGACCATCCTCTTCCCCTGCGGGGGCAGGTTTCTTCTTTGTAAGCAAGAAGGATGGTGGGCTTAGGCCCTGCATCGATTATAGAAATCTAAATAAGATTACGGTTAAAAATCGCTACCCCCTTCCCTTGATTTCAGAGCTCTTTGATAGGGTTAAGGGTGCTTCGATCTTCACTAAGCTCGATCTCAGGGGTGCATATAATTTAATCCGGATTAAGGAAGGCGATGAGTGGAAAACAGCCTTTAATACTCGTGATGGGCATTATGAATATTTGGTAATGCCTTTTGGGTTATGTAACGCTCCTGCTGTCTTCCAAGAATTTGTTAACGATATTTTTCGTGACCTTCTTGGACGCTATGTTGTAGTATACCTAGATGATATTCTGATCTATTCTTCTAATTTGGAGGATCATCGTTGTCAGGTTCAGGAAGTACTACTGAGACTTAGACAGCATCGATTATATGCCAAGTTTGAAAAATGTATTTTTGAGGTTCCTTCTGTTCATTTTCTGGGGTACATCATTTCTCAACAAGGTTTAGAAATGGAACCAACCAAGGTAGAGGGTATTTTGAAGTGGGCTCAACCTCTCTCCTTACGTGCCATTCAAAGATTTCTAGGTTTTGCCAATTATTATAGACAATTCATTAAGGGGTTTTCTTCCCTGGTGGCCCCAATCACGGCCCTTACAAAGAAGGGGGTTGATCCCAGTATTTGGCCCACAGACGCAATTGAAGCTTTTAAGCTTCTTAAAGAAGCTTTTGTCTCTGCGCCAGTTCTGCGTCACCCAGATTCCACCTTACCATTCCTCGTTGAAGTTGACGCTTCTGAGGTGGGGGCTGGGGCGGTATTGTCACAACGTCACCCTGTTACTTGTAAGGTTCATCCTTGTGCCTACTTTTCAAGGAAATTCTCCCCTACGGAGGTTAATTATGACATTGGTAACAGAGAACTGTTGGCAGTTAAATGGGCCTTTGAGGAATGGAGACATCTGCTAGAAGGTGCCAAACATCCTGTTACCGTATTCACTGATCATAAAAATTTACTGTATATTGAATCTGCTAAACGTTTGAACCCTAGGCAGGCAAGCTGGGCTTTGTTCTTTACCCGTTTCAATTTTATCCTAACATATAGACCTGGGTCCAAGAATTTAAAAGCCGATGCCCTGTCCAGGAGTTTTGTCTCATGTCATAAAGAAAACCTTGAACCTGACACTATTCTTCCTAAGGAAGTGATTGTGGCTGCCCTGAGTCCTGACCTTTTGGCCTCTCTCTCTGAGGCTCAAATTAACTTGCCTAGAAACATACCATCTGGCAGGCTTTTTGTTCCAGAAAATTTACGCGAGGCTGTTTTGTCTGAAACTCATGACTCTAGGGTAGCAGGGCATCCTGGCCAAAGTAAGACTTGTTCACTATTATCTCGTTCCCTTTGGTGGCCTACTATGAGACAAGATGTTGGCAATTATATTAACTCTTGTGCAGTTTGCCAACGCTCCAAACCATCTAGGACTCTGCCTCAGGGGTTATTACAACCACTTCCTGTTCCCGAGAGGCCGTGGACTCATATTTCTATGGACTTTATTGTTGAATTGCCGTCCTCTAATGGTAATACTGTTATTTGGGTGGTAGTAGATCGCTTTAGCAAGATGTGTCATTTCATTCCCCTTCCCGCCCTCCCCTCTGCCAAAACTTTGGCTGGTCTTTTCATTACTAATATATTTAAATACCATGGAGCTCCATTGAATATTGTTTCTGATAGGGGGGTTCAGTTTGTCTCTAGGTTCTGGAGGGCATTCTGCTCTCTTTTAGGTACTGATTTGTCCTTTTCTTCGGCCTACCATCCTCAAACTAATGGTCAGACTGAAAGAACTAACCAATCTCTGGAACAGTATTTGAGGTGTTATGTGTCCAATAATCAGTCTCAGTGGACAGAGTTTCTTCCATGGGCTGAGTTTGCCTTTAATAATGCCACTCATGCTTCCACCGGGGAGTCTCCTTTTTATATTGTTTATGGTTTCCATCCAAGAGGTTTTTCTTTTTCAGAACATTTTTCTGCTGTTCCTGCGGCTAATTCTATGGTGGAGCATTTTTCAAAAGTTTGGCAGAGAATTCAAAATTCTCTGTCTTCTGCAGTGAGCACCCAAAAAAGGGCTGCTGATAGGCATCGGAAGGAGTCACCAGAATATCAGGTTGGTGATAAGGTGTGGTTATCTTCAAAAAATATTTCACTTAAGGTTCCCTCTGCCAAATTGGGTCCCAAATTTATTGGTCCTTTTGTAATTTCTGACATCATTAACCCTTCCTCTGTTCGCCTAGTACTTCCCCCTGAACTTAAAATTTCAAATACTTTTCATGTCTCTCTTTTAAAGCCTGCCAGGGTGGTTCGTCAGCATTCTCCTCCTCCTCCAGTTTTGGTAGATGGTCAATCTGAATATGAAATACAAAAGATTATTGATTCACGCTTATCCAGGGGGGGGTTACAGTTCCTTATTCACTGGAAGGGATATGGTCCTGAAGAAAGATCATGGATTTCTGCCACTAATGTTAAGGCTGACCGCCTTATCAGACAATTTTATGCTAAACACCCTGAGAAACCAAGGGGTCCAGTGGCCCCCTCTAGAGGGGGGGGTAATGTAAAAGTACCTGGGCAGCGGGGACGCCCGCCGCTCTCCAGGCGGGGACGCCCGCCTCTCCTTGCGCGCCGATGCGCGCGTCCGGCTCTTCTGGCGAGCGGCGGTGCTCGCTCTCCCTCTTGAGCCGGCGCGACGTATGACGTCATCGCGCAAGGCGCGAAATTCAAATATTTAAAGGCGCCTGCGCATATTTTCGTCGCCCAACTTCGGTTTTGCCTCCTGATTACTGTTTTCTGCTATTCTGATTCTGACTACTGTTTTGACCCCTTTGCCTGACCTTGACCTTGCCTGATTGCTGCCTGAACTGACCCCTTGCCTGTTTTTGACTACGTGTTCCGGATTTCGATATTGTACCTCGCTGCCTGTTCGGTTTTGACCTCGGCCTGCTCCACTTCGTCTCAGCTTCCTAAAACTTTACGTTAAACGCAAGGTTCCCTTGCCTGCCCAGAACATTCGCCCTGATCCTCTCACAACAAGTCCTGGCGGCACCCGAGTAGCGGAGGGCTCCACCCGAAGCGAAAGGTGGTTGTTATAGGCAGAAGAGTGAGCTTTGACCGGGATCTCAGCTTTTGTTCTGGGTTTGGGATACCGAGCGTGACAGAAATAAACCCAATAGGGCTGTTCTGCCCCAATAAGGGGTAATTATATCTTAGTTGGGATCAAGTACAGGTACTGTTTTATTATTACAGAGAAAAGGGAATCATTTAACCATTAAATAAACCCAATAGGGCTGTTCTGCCCCCAATAAGGGGTAATTATATCTTAGTTGGGATCAAGTACAGGTACTGTTTTATTATTACAGAGAAAAGGGAATCATTTAACCATTAAATAAACCCAATAGGGCTGTTCTGCCCCCAATAAGGGGTAATTATATCTTAGTTGGGATCAAGTACAGGTACTGTTTTATTATTACAGAGAAAAGGGAATCATTTAACCATGAAATAAACCCAATAGGGCTGTTCTGCCCCCAATAAGGGGTAATTATATCTTAGTTGGGATCAAGTACAGGTACTGTTTTATTATTACAGAGAAAAGGGAATCATTTAACCATGAAATAAACCCAATAGGGCTGTTCTGCCCCAATAAGGGGTAATTATATCTTAGTTGGGATCAAGTACAGGTACTGTTTTATTATTACAGAGAAAAGGGAATCATTTAACCATTAAATAAACCCAATAGGGCTGTTCTGCCCCCAATAAGGGGTAATTATATCTTAGTTGGGATCAAGTACAGGTACTGTTTTATTATTACAGAGAAAAGGGAATCATTTAACCATTAATAATTATTACTAGTATGGGGCCCGATGAGGATACAGATATGTTACATGTCTCCTTTGATTTTTCAGCAGATTGAATCTTCACATGCAGAGGGCCCAGCAGAAGAGCAGCAGCATGTTAGGTAAGTACAACTCATAGGGTCCTGTGACTTTAAATAATACCATGAAATGACTGTGTCTCTTTCACTTTCATTATCCAACTGACTCCAGCAAAGGTGCTTTCCCACAATTCCAATGACATATACACACAACATATAATGCGCACAACAATTAATGTTAGCGATTCAAGAGCAAATATGCAGAGCTTACAATCTAAAGCCCAAGAAAAGAAAGGCACAACCAATAAAATTACTGGGGCTCATTTATAAACACCTAGGCAGTCCACCCATAGCAACCAATCAGTGATTAGCTTTTTTTTTGAGCCAGCTGCAAGTAGAACAATGAAATCAAACACCTGATTGGTTGCCAGGTGCAAATTTGCCCAGTGTTAGTAAATGACCCCCAGTACTCACTTTGAAACAAGTGACCAGTAAATATTTCCTGCTTATTACAAGGGGATTAGTCCACTAAAGCTGGGCTTATATACTTCATGTATGTGAGTGTATAGATAGGTCGGTATATGTCTATAAACGTGCACTGGTGTTGCGTTGGAAGGGTTGAACTTGATGGATTTTGGACTTCTTCCAACCCAACTTCACTATGTAATTGTATAGCCTAGAGCAATAGGAATGTATTCAAACCCCTCTACATATATTTGAAATTAAGCCACCTATTTAAAGTCATAAGAAATATATATATAATGCAACATTTGATCGTAAATTGTAATTACATGCTTATTTATGAAAAATCTGGGATCTGGGTAACTGGCTCTTTAAAAAAAAAAAAAAAAAAGCAAAAATAAAACCTGTTCACACAAAATTTACATTCTACTCTTCATTTTTCCTCTGCCTGCAAAATTTTTACAACTCCGGGCAGGGGGCGGGCTGGTGACATCACAGGGTGGGACAGACAACGACATGGGCAGGGCCAGTTACACCAGGGGCGGGGTTATGACATGGCAATGGCTGCATCATTCCAAATGATTCCTGCCTGGTTTTCCTAATCTGGAAGCGTATTTTGTTCCAGTGCTGCCCCCAAAGCCCATGACCCCCTACCCCCCTTACTCCCCAGCTCCATCATTGGATTTCTTTTACAATAAAAAAGAAAACCAAAAAGAGGCACCCTAGTGCCACCCAAAACATGCTGCCCTAGGCACTGGCCCTCGGCTGCCTTAATATAAATACACCATACCTCCCAACATTTCATTAAGAGAAAGAGGGACAAAAATATGTGACGTTGGTAGTGCGGCAAAAATGTTTTGGCCACGCCTGCTTTGTGACCATGCCCCCACATGTCACACCCACTTTACATGCCCCAGATGTGCCAGTATAATCACTAAATAAAAAGAATAAAAGAACATATTAACTTCAAACAGGCCAGTATGACTACATTAAATTGAATAAGAGCATATTAACCCCAGATATTCCGGTAAAATTACCCCCCCGCGAGCAGAGCGGGCACAGCAATGAATTAAATGGCAATGCTGTGAAGTGGGACAGCGGGCAGTGCTATAAATATCGGGACTGTCACGGGATGGTTGGGAGGTATGATACACCCAGGGACTGGGAATGGTCCGATTGCCATCTTGGAGTCAGGAAGGAATTTTTTTCCCCTCTGCAGCAAATTAGGGAGGGATTTGATGGGGTTTTCGCCTTCCTCTGGATCAACTGGCAGTTAGGCAGGTTATACATAGGCATTATGGTTGAACGTGATGGACGTACGTCTTTTTTCAACCTAACTTACTATGTTACCCCTGAAAACCAGGCAGGCAATTTTGGCCCGGGACAACTCTCTCAAAAATTGTCTGTCTGGGTCAAAACCGCAACCCTAACCAGAAGTTGCCAAAGTTGAGGACCCTAGCAATGAGCAAATGACCCCTAAAGTCTTTCCCGAATATCCAATCATGGGTGACATTTCTTTGTTGCAGGGAGGCTCAAACAGATTTTTAAGAAAGACCAGCAGAAACCATCGAGACCTCCCAAACCAGACGCCTCTCCTACGACTTCGTCCTCCTCCCAAATTCCCCGCAGCATTGGTCGGAGCCCCTTGGTATCACAGGGAAGCTTGCCATCACCGCCACGTCCTCAGATCTCCTGGCCTGAAAACTGCGTGCGATGGTCGCGCCGCTACGATGCTTATATCTGCCACAGCGAGACAGACTCTAATTACGCTCTCCGGTTGCTACGATACTTGGAGGCCCAGCCGGAGAAGCTGCGCTGTTTCCTGCCCATGAGGGACATGTCATTGGGAAGCCCAATCCCGTCGGAGATTTGCAGCGGTTTGGGGGACAGTCACTGCATGATAATGCTGCTGACTCCGCAGTTCCTCGCCGACGACTGGTGTAAATTCCACATGCACCAAGCTCTGATAGAAGCCCCGCTTTCCGAAGGCCGAATCATTCCCGTCATGCTAAATCTGGAATTGTCTCGGTATCCGCCGGAGCTAAAGTTTATACAAGCCGTCAGGTCCCAGTCCTGGGATGACAGCGTCTTCGGTAAAATAAGGAACAGTATTTTAAGCTGTAAGTATTATTATATTATTAAGTATTATTATATACAGGCATGGGATCTCTTATCCGGAAACCCGTTATCCAGAAAGCTCCGAATTACGGAAAGCCTGTCTCCCATAGACTAATGGTTAAATGATTCCCTTTTCTCTGTAATAATAAAACAGTACCTGTACTTGATCCCAACTAAGATATAATTACCCCTTATTGGGGGCAGAACAGCCCTATTGGGTTTATTTAATGGTTAAATGATTCCCTTTTCTCTGTAATAATAAAACAGTACCTGTACTTGATCCCAACTAAGATATAATTACCCCTTATTGGGGCAGAACAGCCCTATTGGGTTTATTTAATGGTTAAATGATTCCCTTTTCTCTGTAATAATAAAACAGTACCTGTACTTGATCCCAACTAAGATATAATTACCCCTTATTGGGGCAGAACAGCCCTATTGGGTTTATTTAATGGTTAAATGATTCCCTTTTCTCTGTAATAATAAAACAGTACCTGTACTTGATCCCAACTAAGATATAATTACCCCTTATTGGGGGCAGAACAGCCCTATTGGGTTTATTTAATGGTTAAATGATTCCCTTTTCTCTGTAATAATAAAACAGTACCTGTACTTGATCCCAACTAAGATATAATTACCCCTTATTGGGGGCAGAACAGCCCTATTGGGTTTATTTAATGGTTAAATGATTCCCTTTTCTCTGTAATAATAAAACAGTACCTGTACTTGATCCCAACTAAGATATAATTACCCCTTATTGGGGGCAGAACAGCCCTATTGGGTTTATTTAATGGTTAAATGATTCCCTTTTCTCTGTAATAATAAAACAGTACCTGTACTTGATCCCAACTAAGATATAATTACCCCTTATTGGATGCAAAACAATCCTATTGGGTTTAATTAATGTTTTATAAATTTATTAGTAGACCTAAGGTATGGAAATATAAATTACAGAAAGACCCCTTATCTGGAATACCCTTGGTCCCGAGCATTCTGGATAATGGGTCCTATACCTGTATTATTAATTAGCATTCCGGGGTTTGGCAGTAGCGCAAGTTATCAAGTTCATTCATATCAGTTTCTATAAGAGATGAAGCTAATTTTCTGCTTAATTAATTGCAACAATCCCTATGCTGTGCTCAGCTTCTCCACTGCTGCCCAGAGCCTACTGAGCATGTGCAGAGCCCCTGACACTCCTGGATCATTAAAGGGGAACTAAACCCTGCTGCACAGCGCGGCTCAACCAAACGTTACTCCGCTGTTGCCGGACTACAAATCCCAGAATAATGTAACATATAATGAAGGGTGAGGCATGCTGGGAGCTGTAGTCCAGCAACATCAGGGCTGTATTCTTAAAGCAATATTGCCCAATAAAACTGTATTAAAATGCAAGAAATCCCCCAATGAGAATCCCAGCTGATGTGAGTAAATCCGGCTCCCTGTTCTCTGTTCCTGCAATTGGAGTTGGGAGCAATAAGCACAGTTTCCCAGCACTGAACAAGTCTGTCCCTTTATCCCCATGTCTGATTCCTGTGCCATATAATGAGGGGAAAATGCCATCATTATCTCTATATGTAAGGTACCAGCAAGGGGCCTGACACAGTGCTGGGAATCAGCATTCTCATTGGTCACTTCTCTTGCACTTACACTCACATTGTTGCTCAGTAGAATTCTCATTGGGGAATTTCCTTGCATCTAGAATTACGACTATAGCAACACTAGGGGGCGCAGTGGGGCAGCGTTATGGTTGGGTTTATATCCCCTTTAATATTATAGAGATTATGCTGATGCATTAGGTTCGGTATATAAAGTACCACATTTCTAGGCATATTCATTTTTAGAGTTCAGTATTTTTTTAATAGACCCATTGGTGTTTATGCACCATCATTATCAGTGATTTGGCAGTGATAGGGCATTAAGTACACAGTACAAGATGATAATTAAAGACAGAGTGGGTTTAATAGATGCTTCACATTTCTGGCAATCAGTGAATGACATTTGCACCCCCACATACGGGACTCCCAAATAAATCTGCTACAAGGGCGGTGGGAGTCAAAAGGCATGCTGGGCAATATTACAAAAAGAAAAGAATAGGTGGATTGGGTGTATGTGCTAATAGTGCTGGGCGGTATACCGGTTTAACCGGTATACCGGTTTTTTAAAAAAAAAAACGATATGGTTTTTAAACATACCGCTACACCGGTATGCGCGCCTCCTGCTATTTTTCTTCAACTATATCCGGGTTGCGCCCGTGCGCACGTGACGTCAGCGCGCATGTGACGTCAGCGCGCACGCAACGTCACTAGGACGCATCGCTGGAGGAACCATAAGTTGGGTAAGTTCTGCTGGGGGGTTGTGGTTGGAGTTGTGGGGGGGGGTGTTGGGGTTGTGGGGGGGGTGTTGGGGTTGGGGGGGTCGGGGTTGTGGTTGGGGGGGTTTGTGGTTGGGGTTGTGGGGGGTTGGAGTTGTGGGAGGGGGGTGTTGGGGTTGTGGGGGGGTTGTGGGGGGGGGTGTTGGGGTTGGGGGGGGTCGGGGTTGTGGTTGGGGTTGTGGGGGGGGTGTTGGGGTTGTGGGGGGGTGTTGGGGTTGTGGGGGGGGTGTTGGGGTTGGGGGGGGTGTTGGGGTTGGGGGGGTCGGGGTTGTGGTTGGGGGGGTTGTGGGGGGGGTTGGGGTTGTGGGGGGGTTGGGGTTGTGGGGAGGGGGTTGGGGGGGTTGGGGTTGGGGGGGTTGGGGTTGGGGTTGATTGGGGCACCAATATTTATTATTTATTTTTTATTTATATACCGTCAAATACCGTGATACCGATATAATTTTGAAAAATACCGTGATATAAATTTTTGGTCATACCGCCCAGCTCTATGTGCTCATGTACTTCCATTTTAGTGCTGCATTCCAGTGGTAAATGAGATAGACAGACAGACGATAGAGATAGACAGACAGCTAGATAGACAGGCAGAGGATAGAGATAGATAGATAGCTAGCTAGATAGATAGATAGACAGACAGAAAGGCGATAGATGATAGTCAGACATATAGATAAATAGATTAAGATAGACAGATGATAGAGATAGATAGACATACAGACAGATAAATAAATAGATAGAGATAGACACATGATAGATAGATAGATAGATAGATAGATAGATAGATAGATAGAGCCACACACAGCAGGCTAGTCCTAATTTGTATTTGCCCCTTGGGGGCTCATTTACTACCCACTACATCCAAAGCACCTACCTATGGCAAAGTAGGTTCTTAGGAGCCCTGTACTAAATACTTGCCTTGGGCACGGGTTAGGAACAGGCTTTGGAAGCAACTTGCACCCACGGGCACTCCTTTGTGAATGCCTCCGGGGCCAACCAGGGCCCCACAGTGGTGCCCCAGTCCGACCCCACAGTGCAAAGTCATGGAGCATTATAGGCCAATAAATATGCCTTGTGCCTGCTTTTTTGATACCCTTTATAAATGAGTGCTTTATATTTTTTGTTTCTCCTTTTTCCTTAATAGATATGATCAATAACCTGCAGATTATTGACAGTAGAATGGAGAGGCAACCTGCGTCCAGCAGTAACATCAGTAGCAATGAGACGCACAGCAGCGGCGGCACAATGGGAAGAGAAGGCAGCAATAGCACCCACAATACAAGCAGCGAGGCACCCACACCCTGCAGTTCTAGGCACAAAGAAACCTCTGATCTGCTGGGAATCAGCAGTGACTTGCATGGAAGGAGCTGTAAAGCACAGGGGTCCTGCAGTAAAATGGAGACTGAACTCCCCAGCAGAGACATGGAAGGAAGAAGCATTGAGACACAGAGTTGCGATACAGAGTCGACCAACATGGACCTTCAATGCAATGGCATGCAGGGTGCAAGCAATACTGGCTACGCACACAGCTCCAACCCCAACACACAGACAGCAGATAACTCCCCCTGTATAGGCAGCACTAAGGTATCTACACAACTGACTAATAGTGACTGGAACACGTGTGAAGGTGCCCTAGCACTCAACCAAAAGGCTGGCTCTTGCACGTGGACTTCTGGGAGTACAACAGATATGTAAAGACTGTGCCTGAAATACTCATAATACTCTCTACTGTAGTAATTATTATTATTATCAACATTTATTTATAAAGCGCCAACATATCCCGCAGCGCTGTACAATAAGTGGGTTTCATACATTGGGCATACAGAGTAACATATAAAGCAATCAGTAACCGATACAGGAGGGGAAGGGAGCCTTGCCCAAAAGAGCTTACACTCTACAAGGAGTAACATATAAAGCAATCAGTAACCGATACAAGAGGGGAAGAGAGCCCTGCCCAAAAGAGCTTACACTCTACAAGGAGTAACATATAAAGCAATCAGTAACCGATACAGGAGGTGAAGGGAGCCCTGCCCAAAAGAGCTTACAATCTACAAATGGGTGGGAATATAAGATACCTGTGGGACCTGTGGGTTGGTACGGTCACAAAGTGGGGTGTAGGAGTGTAACAATAAAGGAAACAAAGGAAAAAAAATGTTCATGTAAAATGTCTTGTTCCCAATGTTTAGGGGTCAAATGATTTAGGGGGTCCAATAACCATAGTCATAAACAACCCAATACAAACAGCCGATGTGACTCTATAATAACCAGTCATTCCCCTGCTGGAAAGTTCATGTAGGAGCTGCTCATATCATTCAGTAAATAGATCCCAAAACAAACAGCTGATGTGACTCTATAATAACCAGCCATTCCCCTGCTGGAAAGTTCATGTAGGAGCCGCTCATATCATTCAGTAAATAGATCCCAATACAAACAGCCAATGTGACTCTATAATAACCAGTCATTCCCCTGCTGGAAAGTTCATGCAGGAGCCGCTCATATCAGTCAGTAAATAGATCCCAATACAAACAGCTGATGTGACTCTATAATAACCAGTCATTCCCCTGCTGGAAAGTTCATGTAGGAGCCGCTCATATCAGTCAGTAAATAGATCCCAATACAAACAGCTGATATGACTCTATAATAACCAGTCATTCCCCTGCTGGAAAGTTCATGTAGGAGCCGCTCATATCAGTCAGTAAATAGATCCCAATACAAACAGCCGATGTGACTCTATAATAACCAGTCATTCCCCTGCTGGAAAGTTCATGTAGGAGCTGCTCATATCAGTCAGTAAATAGATCCCAATACAAACAGCTGATGTGACTCTATAATAACCAGTCATTCCCCTGCTGGAAAGTTCATGTAGGAGCCGCTCATATCAGTCAGTAAATAGATCCCAATACAAACAGCTGATGTGACTCTATAATAACCAGTCATTCCCCTGCTGGAAAGTTCATGTAGGAGCCGCTCATATCATTCAGTAAATAGATCCCAATACAAACAGCTGATGTGACTCTATAATAACCAGTCATTCCCCTGCTGGAAAGTTCATGTAGGAGCCGCTCATATCATTCAGTAAATAGATCCCAATACAAACAGCTGATGTGACTCTATAATAACCAGTCATTCCCCTGCTGGAAAGTTCATGTAGGAGCCGCTCATATCAGTCAGTAAATAGATCCCAATACAAACAGCCGATGTGACTCTATAATAACCAGTCATTCCCCTGCTGGAAAGTTCATGTAGGAGCCGCTCATATCAGTCAGTAAATAGATCCCAATACAAACAGCTGATGTGACTCTATAATAACCAGTCATTCCCCTGCTGGAAAGTTCATGTAGGAGCCGCTCATATCAGTCAGAAAATAGATCCCAATACAAACAGCTGATGTGACTCCATAATAACCAGTCATTCCCCTGCTGGAAAGTTCATGTAGGAGCTGCTCATATCATTCAGTAAATAGATCCCAATACAAACAGCTGATGTGACTCCATAATAACCAGTCATTCCCCTGCTGGAAAGTTCATGTAGGAGCCGCTCATATCATTCAGTAAATAGATCCCATTAGATCTTATTTGCTTTCCTCTTCTGACTCTTTCCATCTTTTAAATGGGGTTCGGGGGTCACTGACCCCAGCATCCGAAAAACTATTGCTCTGTAAGGCTACATTGTTAGTGTTACTTTTTATTACTCCTCTTTCTGTTTAGGCCCTCCTCTATTCATATTTCTGTCTCTCCAAACCACTGCCTGGTTGCTAGGTTCAGTTGGATCCTAGCAACCAGATAGCACCTTAAATTCCAAACTGGAGAGCAGCTGACCAACAAGCTAAAAATAAGTGTATATGGGAAAACCTGCCTTTGTAAAGCGTATAATCACTACCCAGTTACTGGGATGGCTGATAATTCCCTCTGTTGAGCCTATGTCCAATTGCATGCTGGGTATTGTAGTTTTAAATTAATCCTAGCTATAGGCTAATTGTTAGATACAAACTCCATTACCCAGCATGCAGTGGCACAGGCACACTAGGGGTAAAAACTTTGGCTAGTTTCCAAACTAGAAACCCGCCAAGACTCCAAAAAATAGCCCACAACTGTATTTTGGCGGGTTTGTACTTTAGAAAGCCAACACCGCTTGAAATTAATAGCCCAATTTAGCGGGAAACCCGTCAACCCTGCCGCTACCCACACCGCACGCAATATCTCCCCTCAGTACCAGAGGCGCCTCTCCCCAGCGCTTATATAGGGTAGGATGACGTCACGGCACTTCTCGCGAGATCTTGAGTTGGCGAGAGCGGGAAGTTTAAGGAGCCGACTGGGGGAGCGCCGGGGAGTTCTGTCACACAGTAACAAGACTCTGAGAGCCGGTAGTTCGGGCGGGCTAAGGAGTAGTTGGCGGCAGCCAGAGATGGAGCGCAGGGGCCTCGCACAGGAGCTGCGGAGATGGGCGGTAGAGGAGATGGGACTCCCTGCCCTGAAAGCGCCCAGTGAGGAGATGCTGCAGCGGTGAGTGACACTCACATGGGTCTCATTTCCCATAACAGCCAGTCCCATAGCCAGTCCCAAGCAACCAGTCCCATAGCCAGTCCCAAGCAACCAGTCCCATAGCCAGCCCCAAGCAGCCAGTCCCATAGCCAGTCCCAAGCAACCAGTCCCAAGCAACCAGTCCCATAGCCAGTCCCATAGCCAGTCCCATAGCCAGTCCCATAGCCAGTCCCAAGCAACCAGTCCCATAGCCAGTCCCATAGCCAGTCCCATAGCCAGCCCCAAGCAGCCAGTCCCAAGCAGCCAGTCCCATAGCCAGCCCCAAGCAGCCAGCCCCAAGCAGCCAGCCCCAAGCAGCCAGCCCCAAGCAGCCAGCCCCAAGCAGCCAGTCCCAAGCAGCCAGTCCCATAGCCAGCCCCAAGCAGCCAGTCCAAGCAGCCAGTCCCATAGCCAGCCCCAAGCAGCCAGTCCCAAGCAGCCAGTCCCAAGCAGCCAGTCCCAAGCAGCCAGTCCCAAGCAGCCAGTCCCATAGCCAGTCCCATAGCCAGCCCCAAGCAGCCAGTCCCATAGCCAGCCCCAAGCAGCCAGCCCCAAGCAGCCAGCCCCAAGCAGCCAGCCCCAAGCAGCCAGTCCCATAGCCAGTCCCATAGCCAGACCCAAGCAGCCAGTCC
Organism: Xenopus tropicalis; assembly: GCF_000004195.4. NCBI lineage: Eukaryota > Metazoa > Chordata > Amphibia > Anura > Pipidae > Xenopus > Xenopus tropicalis. The sequence goes on along the minus strand of NC_030683.2, from coordinate 129,097,561 downwards.
CATAGCCAGCCCCAAGCAGCCAGCCCCAAGCAGCCAGCCCCAAGCAGCCAGTCCCAAGCAGCCAGTCCCAAGCAGCCAGTCCCAAGCAGCCAGTCCCAAGCAACCAGTCCCATAGCCAGTCCCATAGCCAGCCCCAAGCAGCCAGCCCCAAGCAGCCAGTCCCAAGCAGCCAGTCCCATAGCCAGCCCCAAGCAGCCAGCCCCAAGCAGCCAGTCCCAAGCAGCCAGTCCCAAGCAGCCAGTCCAGCCAGTCCAAGCAGCCAGTCCCATAGCCAGTCCCATAGCCAGTCCCATAGCCAGACCCAAGCAGCCAGTCCCATAGCCAGCCCCAAGCAGCCAGCCCCAAGCAGCCAGCCCCAAGCAGCCAGTCCCAAGCAGCCAGTCCCAAGCAGCCAGTCCCATAGCCAGTCCCATAGCCAGTCCCATAGCCAGCCCCAAGCAGCCAGCCCCAAGCAGCCAGCCCCAAGCAGCCAGTCCCAAGCAGCCAGTCCCATAGCCAGCCCCAAGCAGCCAGTCCCAAGCAGCCAGTCCCATAGCCAGCCCCAAGCAGCCAGTCCCAAGCAGCCAGTCCCAAGCAGCCAGTCCCATAGCCAGCCCCAAGCAGCCAGTCCCAAGCAGCCAGTCCCAAGCAGCCAGTCCCATAGCCAGCCCCAAGCAGCCAGTCCCAAGCAGCCAGTCCCAAGCAGCCAGCCCCATAGCCAGTCCCAAGCAGCCAGTCCCAAGCAGCCAGTCCCATAGCCAGCCCCAAGCAGCCAGTCCCAAGCAGCCAGTCCCAAGCAGCCAGTCCCAAGCAGCCAGTCCCAAGCAGCCAGTCCCATAGCCAGTCCCATAGCCAGACCCAAGCAGCCAGTCCCATAGCCAGCCCCAAGCAGCCAGCCCCAAGCAGCCAGCCCCAAGCAGCCAGTCCCAAGCAGCCAGCCCCAAGCAGCCAGCCCCAAGCAGCCAGTCCCAAGCAGCCAGTCCCATAGCCAGCCCCAAGCAACCAGTCCCATAGCCAGTCCCATAGCCAGCCCCAAGCAACCAGTCCCATAGCCAGTCCCATAGCCAGCCCCAAGCAACCAGTCCATAGCCAGTCCCATAGCCAGCCCCAAGCAGCCAGTCCCATAGCCAGTCCCATAGCCAGCCCCAAGCAGCCAGTCCCATAGCCAGTCCCATAGCCAGTCCCAAGCAACCAGTCCCATAGCCAGTCCCATAGCCAGCCCCAAGCAGCCAGTCCCAAGCAGCCAGTCCCATAGCCAGCCCCAAGCAGCCAGCCCCAAGCAGCCAGCCCCAAGCAGCCAGCCCCAAGCAGCCAGTCCCAAGCAACCAGTCCCATAGCCAGCCCCAAGCAGCCAGTCCCATAGCCAGTCCCATAGCCAGTCCCATAGCCAGTCCCATAGCCAGTCCCATAGCCAGTCCCAAGCAACCAGTCCCATAGCCAGTCCCATAGCCAGCCCCAAGCAGCCAGTCCCAAGCAGCCCCAAGCAGCCAGCCCCAAGCAGCCAGCCCCAAGCAGCCAGCCCCAAGCAGCCAGTCCCAAGCAGCCAGTCCCAAGCAGCCAGTCCCATAGCCAGCCCCAAGCAGCCAGCCCCAAGCAGCCAGTCCCAAGCAGCCAGTCCCAAGCAGCCAGTCCCATAGCCAGACCCAAGCAGCCAGCCCCAAGCAGCCAGCCCCAAGCAGCCAGCCCCAAGCAGCCAGTCCCAAGCAGCCAGTCCCATAGCCAGCCCCAAGCAGCCAGTCCCATAGCCAGTCCCAAGCAGCCAGCCCCAAGCAGCCAGTCCCAAGCAGCCAGTCCCATAGCCAGCCCCAAGCAACCAGTCCCATAGCCAGTCCCATAGCCAGCCCCAAGCAACCAGTCCCATAGCCAGTCCCATAGCCAGCCCCAAGCAACCAGTCCCATAGCCAGTCCCATAGCCAGCCCCAAGCAGCCAGTCCCATAGCCAGTCCCATAGCCAGCCCCAAGCAGCCAGTCCCATAGCCAGTCCCATAGCCAGTCCCATAGCCAGCCCCATAGCCAGTCCCAAGCAGCCAGTCCCATAGCCAGTCCCAAGCAGCCAGTCCCATAGCCAGCCCCAAGCAGCCAGTCCCATAGCCAGCCCATAGCCAGCCCCAAGCAGCCAGTCCCAAGCAACCAGTCCCATAGCCAGTCCCATAGCCAGCCCCAAGCAGCCAGTCCCATAGCCAGCCCCAAGCAGCCAGTCCCATAGCCAGCCCCATAGCCAGCCCCATAGCCAGCCCCATAGCCAGTCCCATAGCCAGTCCCAAGCAACCAGTCCCATAGCCAGCCCCAAGCAGCCAGTCCCAAGCAGCCAGTCCCATAGCCAGCCCCAAGCAGCCAGTCCCATAGCCAGCCCCAAGCAGCCAGTCCCATAGCCAGTCCCAAGCAGCCAGTCCCATAGCCAGCCCCAAGCAGCCAGTCCCATAGCCAGCCCCAAGCAGCCAGCCCCAAGCAGCCAGCCCCAAGCAGCCAGCCCCAAGCAGCCAGTCCCATAGCCAGTCCCATAGCCAGTCCCATAGCCAGTCCCATAGCCAGTCCCATAGCCAGTCCCAAGCAGCCAGTCCCAAGCAGCCAGTCCCAAGCAGCCAGTCCCAAGCAGCCAGTCCCAAGCAGCCAGTCCCAAGCAGCCAGTCCCAAGCAGCCAGTCCCATAGCCAGCCCCAAGCAGCCAGTCCCATAGCCAGCCCCAAGCAGCCAGTCCCATAGCCAGCCCCAAGCAGCCAGTCCCATAGCCAGCCCCAAGCAGCCAGTCCCATAGCCAGCCCCAAGCAGCCAGTCCCATAGCCAGCCCCAAGCAGCCAGTCCAGCCCCAAGCAGCCAGTCCCAAGCAGCCAGTCCCAAGCAGCCAGTCCCAAGCAGCCAGCCCCAAGCAGCCAGCCCCAAGCAGCCAGCCCCAAGCAGCCAGCCCCAAGCAGCCAGTCCCATAGCCAGCCCAAAACAGCCGGCCAGTCAGTCACGTAGCCAGCCCAAAACAGCCGGCCAGCCAGGTGCGTGGCCAGCCAGTCGCACTCGCCTAAAACAAGAAATTATTCAAGACTGACTGTATCTTTAATTTCAGGTTATTTATCGGGCAGTGTGGGGACATCTGGAAGTTTATAATACGCCATGTTCACAGCCAGAGGTGAGTTATTGGGGGGGCAACGGCTAAATCTTATCATGGGAGCCCCAATTTTTCTTTTGGGACAAATCTTTTTAATACAAGTACTTGCTGATTTCATCCCTATCTCCATTTGTTTCCCATACAGGACTGTGCGCAAGATCGAAGGGAACCTCCTCTGGTATCCTTACCAATCATGCTTCTGATCCCTTATAACAGAAATCCGCACAGTGACAGGCTGTTTAATGTTATACTACATGTAACGTTCCATGAGTAGCACCCCCTATGGGCTGGATAAGTAGAACCCAGGGGCCAGCCTTCCTGTGTATTGTGCCTTCTGTAGCTGCAGAAAAGAAATGAGGTGTATCTGAGGACCAAAGGTGAAGGGGCCCCTCCAAAAATAACCACTGTTTTTTTAAACCCCACCCTTAATGTGCCAGTTACCTGCACAGTTTGTGAGTTGGCCCCCTTATTGCAAAAAAAAAAAAAAAAAAAAAATATATATATATATATATATATATATATATATATATATATATAACACTCACTGGACCAAATGAGACTGATGCAATCATTGTCCCCTTATCCAATGATTAGGCCTAGGCTGACCCATCAGGACAGGATTCCATGATTGTGCCAATGTGGTTCTAGTCTGGCAGATGTCTGTAGGCTGTTCAGGAGGGCCCAATACTTTGGGCAGTAACAGGGAGGGGGGTAATATGCCATGTTTGGCTATTGTTTTTTCATCCCTTAACATCCTATTCAGGTATCAGCAGCTCCAGCACACAGAGGTGAGCTTCTTTATATATGTCTGTGTGTGTATATGTATGTATATATAAATATATATTATATATACTGTAGAATTGTTTGCAGGGTTGATAGCACTAGGCTTTCTGTTGCACTTGGAATGGAGTATTGTGAGGAGGGTGCAATAGTGCAAGGGTTTCAGTGTCAGTAAGAGGAAAGCAGTAATAAAAGGATTTCTATAGCACTGAGTTGAAAAGCAAGCTTTCTGTAAATAGTAGTATTGACTAAACTAGTTCAAGGCTTTCTTACTGTTTTAGTGAGTGGGAAGCAGTAGTGCAAGGCTTTCTGTTTCGGTGAGTAGGAAGCAGTAGTGCAAGGCTTTCTGTTTTGGTAAGTAGGAAGCAGTAGTGCAAGGCTTTCTGTTTTGGTAAGTAGGAAGCAGTAGTGCAAGGCTTTCTGTTTTGGTAAGTAGGAAGCAGTAGTGCAAGGCTTTCTGTTTTGGTAAGTAGGAAGCAGTAGTGCAAGGCTTTCTGTTTCGGTGAATAGGAAGCAGTAGTGCAAGGCTTTCTGTTTCAGTGAGTGGGAAGCAGTAGTGCAAGGCTTTGTTTCAGTGAGTGGGAACCAGTAGTGCAAGGCTTTCTGTTTCAGTGAGTGGGAAGCAGTAGTGGCAAGGTATGCTGTATCAGTGTTGGGGTCAATAGCCAGACATGCAGCAGTTGCAGGATTTTTGTAGCAGTGAGGGTGGATGGCTGATTTCATGAGGGTAAAGTTAAGAATTCTGGCCAATCTAAATGACCCTATCTTTCTTCTCCCCATACACCAGGCTCAGAGGACTGCAGAGGAGGAGCAGCAACAGCGCAGGAAGCAGCTATGCAAGGAGATTTTGGAGCTGCGAGCGGAACTACAACATTTACAGGAACAAATTCAGAGTGCAGAGCGAGAGATAGTGAGCCAGGGTGAGGAGCTGGTTTTTGGGTTTAGTGCCGTAACATAGAATCCTTTTTTTCTTTGTGCCATGTTGGTGTTTAACCCTTTTTAGTATGCACTTTTTTTCCACAAATTTTTACTTGACCCCCATGGTCATTAACCAATCATCTTTTCTGTTCAGATTTAAACTGTGACCGTGCACAAGATTTGTGCCGTCGCTCACTACTGCTCCGTGCGTTCAACAAAAAAAGGGAGGTGGAGTGTGAGTCTTTGTGCCAAAGCAACAAAAAGATCCAGTTCCGATGTGAGCAGCTGCAAGAGATTCGCAGGTAAGAGGCTGTGGAAGGGTCTCACAAGGGCTCACAATTATTTAGCGGAGATGTGGGGAGTGCAGTACCTTGAAACTTCATCTGCCAGAAGAATTGATTATTAGCCTTCCTAGTTAAGGTGTAATTTTAGTTTTACTTCTTTTTGCTTAATATCTTTCAGGGCATCACAAAGAGAGGTGATGTTCACGGCCGTGGATCCTGACCTATCTTCCTCTACATTCCTGGAACCCGAAGTGATGGTGAGCAAAACATTCCCTCCAGTCTTGGAGTTTTTCATCTTTTTGACATCAGTTTATTCAGTTGTGCTTATGTAGAAAAGGTGCAGAAAAACAACCTCCAGAAATAAATGTAAATGTATTATTTTTACATAGACATACCAGATCCCCTGGATTCAAAGAAAACTTTGATTATGTGTCTGTGTTATAGGGACCTGAAGCTTTAGGTGGCCTGTTGGCAGTTTATCAGCCCGTGTATGGGCACTAATGACTGGTCTGCCCAACCGACATCTGACCTGAAATTGGGCAGATCTCGATCATCGGGTTTGAAAATAAGTCCGATCGGGGACCGCATCAACGAGCCAATGCGGTCCCCGATCTGACTTATTTGGATGCCTATACCTGTCGTTCTAATTCGATCATTTGGCCCCAGGACCAAACAACTAAATTAGCCCGATATCACCCATCCATAGGTGGGGGTTTCATGAGAAGATCTGCTCTCTTGACGAGGTTGCCAAGCGAGCAGATCTTTGCATGTATGGCCACCTTTAGAGTTATGCAACCCTTTTCTCACCTCATTCCTTTATGAAGTGATGGTTTTTGGGACTTCAAGTTCCTCTGCTTTTCAAAGAATCTGCACCACCCATTATGTTAAGCAGAGGGGCAAATCTCAGAATCTTATCACTTGGAAAAAGGTGAGTGAGCAGATGGATCACTGTGTTTGGAAATGGTCCCAGCAAGCACAGACAGACTATAATGCATATATATTTATATCTGGAAGTTAAGCTAGTGTTAATACACATCGTTTTCTATATAACCCAGCCAAACAAGCTCACCTTAAAACGGCTGGGGGTGGTATATTTTCTCTTTCATGCAGAAGTCAGCTCTTACATCCTAATTTGGATTATTCGCTTTCTTGTAAAGTGCTGTTTGTTGCAAATGGCAGAATGGAGTCCTGCACTCTTACACTGCTTATCTGGTTCCTAAGTCTCTGGCAATATCAGCCTTTCTCCAACTCTGTGAAGATGAAGGCAGATAGGTTCCATGCAGGCTGTCAAATATTCTATAAATGGCAGATCATTATTTGCTACTGCAGCTAAATATATTTAAATTTTTTTCCCCTACTTTAGAGAGATGTGAGAGAAGCTTGCCAACTACGCTTCAAATTTTTGCGGTCACTTCATGATGATTCCATCTCCAGCTCTGTACAGTAAGTTAGGCAGTAATATTGTGCCAGGTGCTGATTATGTCTCTTGGTTGGCCGATTTTACACTTATTTATTCTGTAGCCCAGGAAAAGAGGATCTGCGCTCGCTGTCCCACCAGCAGTGGATGAGTATGGCAGAGGTGAGCAGGTTTTAAAGATGACTTAATGCAAACATTAGCAGTTATGCCCATATGTATAGAGGCAAACCAGTAGCGGATATGCCCATGTGTATAAAGGCAAACCAGTAGCCAAAATGCCCATGTGTATTAAGGCAAACCAGTAGTGGATGTGCCTTTGTGTATAAAGGCAAATGTCAGCGGATGCACCCATGTGATTTATTGCAAACATTTGAGATAAGCACTTGTGTGTTAGGGCAAAGACAGATGGGGCAGTTAGAAGCCATAATTTTTAAAAAACTGATCGCGGCAACTAATTGCGACGGCTATTACAATAGTGTTTTGTCCTGCACAGCAAATTGTACATGTGGTGACTTGTACTTTGGGACTCGCCGTCACTGCAATTAGTTGCCATGACTCGATTTTTAAAAAATGCGGCGACTAATTACCCTGTCTGTTTTTGCCCTTGCCAGTGAAAAGGCTTTTTTTTTTATAATTTAATTACTCTTATGCAGCAGAGATTCTGCCCCCTTTGGCATTATTTACAGGGTAGATGCCCTATTTACATTAATTTTGGATATTCAACACTTAGTTTTAAGAAGTGGCCATATTATGTGTGTTGGCTACGGTTATTAATAGCAATAACAGCAAAAGCAAGATCTGTTTTGACCACAAAGTTGTCAGCTAAAGAAATCTGCACGTGACATTCATGGGGTGACTCTGTAGAAGTAGATTTTTGATCTTTATCATTCTTTGTGAGCGGACATCAGTCAACCAGATGAGCCAAGAATGCAGCATATTAATTGGTGGTGCTCTAAGCCATGATGTCTCACTTCTTTTTTTGTAAACGAACAGAAGATCTTCCTCGCACACCCTTGGCTCTCCAAAACAATTTAGCGCTCGGTGCACACTGCTGGAGGGATCGGCACCCTCCCAAAATTCCAAATAGCAAAAAAAGCACTGGCACTCGAAGCTGCAAACGGGACTAGCCCTTAAAAAAAAAAAATCTTTATTGCAGAGGTGCAACGTTTCAGGCAAAGTGATTGATAAAGGGGTCACTTTGCCCCGAAACGTTGCACCTCCGCAGTAAAGATTTTTTTAAAGGGCTAGTTCCGTTTGCAGCTTCGAGTGCCAGTGCTTTTTTTCCACTTCTTTTTTTGCACAACCGGCTGAAACCAGCAAATTTTTCTCCCTTTGCCAATACATGCGTATAACAAAGTCATCTATAGATTAAGTAGGTTGCCTTACTTGCAAATAGATGAGCAGTCGAGTGTACATACGAGTTGTAATACTTTTCTTTACTCTGCAGAAGGTTTGGAATACCCACACCCCTCATCACATCCTGGCGGCATTAGAGCGACTTACGGTAAACTCGACCCAAGAGCTAAAGAAATTGCAGTCCTCTCTGGCAGCTGATCTATCCAAGGCACCCTCTCAGCAGGCAAAGGAATCCACTGAGCCCACAGCACAGACAAGGTGATCTTGTGCCTTTTGTTGAAAATGCATTCTGCATATCTTGTAATGGCGTTGTTCACCTTTGAGTTAATTTTTAGTATGATGTATAAATCGGTATTCTGAGACCATTTACAATTGGTCTTCATTTTTTATTTTTTGTTGCTTTTTAATTATTTCACTATTTGTTTAGCAGCTCTTCAGTTTGGAATTTTGGCAACTATCTGGTTGCTAGGGTCCAAATTGAATGAGAGGCTGGAATATGAATAGGGGAGGGGCTGAAAAGAAAAAGACAACACACAAACTGCAGCCTCACAGAGCAATAGGTTTTGGCTGCCGGGGTCAGTGACATTGATAGCTGCAAATAGTTTTTAAAACTATAAGAAAAAATGAAAGTTGCTTAGGATTGGCCATTCTATAACATACTAAAAGTTAACTACCCCTTTTAATAAAAAAAGACCTGGAGTTCTTATTATATTTGTACTTAAC